>NC_092166.1:46914320-47103185 GCF_045791955.1 Oncorhynchus clarkii lewisi
CTTATGAAGTCCCTCAGTTATAGAAGAAGGGACTGAAACATCAGTAGCAAATACAGCAAACTTATGAAGTCCATCAGTTATAGAAGAAGGGACTGAAACATCAGTAGCAAATACAGAGAACTTATGAAGTCCCTCAGTTATAGAAAGATGAAACTGAAACATTAGTAGCAAATACAGAGAACTTATGAACTGCCTCATTTATCGAAAGACGGGTCTGAAACATCAGTAGCAAATACAGAGAGCTTTTGAAGTCCCTCGGTAATAGAAAGAAGGGACTGAAACATCCGTAGCAAATACAGAGAACTTGTGAAGTCCCTCAGTTACAGAAAGAAGGGAGTGAAACATCAGTAGCCAATACACGGTGGATAACTTATGAAGTCCCTCAGTTACAGAAAGAAAGGACTGAAACATCAGTAGCAAAAACAGAGAACTTATGAAGTCCCTCAGTAATAGAAAGAAGGGACCTAAACATCCGTAGCAAATACAGAGAACTTATGAAGTCCCTCAGTTACAGAAAGAAGGGAGTGAAACATAAGTAGCAAATACAGAGGACTTATGAAGTCCCTCAGTTATAGGAAGAAGGGACTGAAACATCAGTAGCAAATACAGAGAACTTATGAAGTCCCTCAGTTATAGAAAGATGAGACTGAAACATCAATAGCAAATACAGAGAGCTTAGGAAGTCCCTCAGTTAAAAAAAGAAGGGACTGAAACATCTGTAAAAAATACAGAGAGCTTTTGAAGTCCCTCAGTTATAGAAAGATGAGACTGAACCATCAGTATTAAATACACGGTGGAGAACTTATGAAGTCCCTCAGTTACAGAAAGAAAGGACTGAAACATCCGTAGCAAATACAGAGAACTTATGAAGTCCCTCAGTTACAGAAAGAAGGGACTGAAACATCAGTAGCAAATACAGATAACTTATGAAGTCCCTCAGTTATAGGAAGAAGGGACTGAAACATCAGTAGCAAATACAGAGAACTTATGAAGTCCCTCAGTTATAGAAAGATGAGACTAAAACATCAATAGCAAATACAGAGAGCTTAGGAAGTCCCTCAGTTATAGAAAGAAGGGACTGAAACATTAGTAGTAAATACAGAGAACTTAGGAAGTCCCTCAGTTAGAGAAAGATGAGACTGAAACATCAGTAGCAAATACAGAGAACTTATGAAGTCCCTCAGTTATAGAAATAAGGGACTGAAACATCAGTAGCAAATACTGAGAACTGATGAAGTCCCTCAGTTATAGAAAGATGAGACTTAAACATCAATAGCAAATACAGAGAGCTTATAAAGTCCCTCAGTTAAAGAAAGAAGGGACTGAAACATTAGTAGCAAATACAGAGAACTTAGGAAGTCCCTCAGTTAGAGAAAGATGAGACTGAAACATCAGTAGCAAATACAGAGAACCTATGAAGTCCCTCAGTTAGAGAAGAATGGACTGAAACATCAGTATTAAATACAGATAACTTATGAAGTCCCTCAGTTACAGAAAGAAGGTACTGAAACATCAGTATCAAATACAGAGAACTTATGAAGTCTCTCAGTTACAGAAAGACGGGACTGAAACATCAGTATTAAACACACAGTGGGGAACTTATGAAGTCCCTCAGTTACAGAAAGAAGGGACTGAAACATCAGTAGCAAATACAGAGAACTTATGAAGTCCCTCAGTTATAGAAGAAGGGACTGAAACATCAGTAGCAAATACAGAGAACATTTGAAGTCCCTCAGTTATAGAAGAAGGGACTGAAACATCAGTAGCAAATACAGCGAACTTATGAAGTCCCTCAGTTATAGAAGAAGGGACTGAAAAATCAGTAGCAAATACAGAGAACCTTTGAAGTCCCTCAGTTATAGAAGAAGGGACTGAAACATCAGTAGCAAATACAGCGAACTTATGAAGTCCCTCAGTTATAGAAGAAGGGACTGAAAAATCAGTAGCAAATACAGAGAACATATGAAGTCACTCAGTTATAGAAAGAAGGGAGTGAAACATCAGTAGCAAATACAGAGAACTTATGAAGTCACTCAGTTATAGAAAGAAGGGACTGAAACATCAGTAGCAAATACTGAGAACTTATGAAGTCCCTCATTAATAGAAAGAAGGGACTGAAACATCCGTAGCAAATACAGAGAACTTATGAAGTCCCTCAGTTGCAGAAAGAAGGGAGTGAATCATCAGTAGCAAATACAGAGAACTTATGAAGTCCCTCAGTTATAGAAGAAGGGAGTGAAACATCAGTAGCAAATACAGAGAACTTATGAAGTCCCTCAGTTACAGAAAGAAGGGACTGAAACATTAGTAGCAAATACAGAGAACTTATGAACTGCCTCATTTATCGAAAGACGGGTCTGAAACATCAGTAGCAAATACAGAGAGCTTTTGAAGTCCCTCAGTAATAGAAAGAAGGGACTGAAACATCCGTAGCAAATACAGAGAACTTATGAAGTCCGTCAGTTACAGAAAGAAAGGACTGAAACATCAGTAGCAAAAACAGAGAACTTATGAAGTCCCTCAGTAATAGAAAGAAGGGAACTAAACATCCGTAGCAAATACAGAGAACTTATGAAGTCCCTCAGTTACAGAAAGAAGGGAGTGAAACATCAGTAGCAAATACAGAGGACTTATATAGTCCCTCAGTTACAAAAAGAAGGGACTGAAACATCTGTAAAAAATACAGAGAGCTTTTGAAGTCCCTCAGTTACAGAAAGAAGGGAGTGAAACATCAGTAGCAAATACAGAGAACTTATGAAGTCCCGCAGTTACAGAAAGAAGGGACTGAAACATCAGTAGCAAATACAGAGAACGTATGAAGTCCCTCAGTTACAGAAAGAAGGGACTGAAACATCATTAACAAATACAGAGAACTTATGAAGTCCCTCAGTTATAGAAAGAAGGGACTGAAACATCAGTAACAAATACAGAGAACTTATGAAGTCCCTCAGTTATAGAAAGAAGGGACTGAAACATTAGTGGTAAATACAGAGAACTTATGAAGTCCCTCAGTTATAGAAAGATGAGACTGAAACATCAGTAGTAAATACATGGTGGAGAACTTATGAAGACCCTCAGTTTTAGAAAGAAGGGACTGAAACATCAGTAGCAAATACAGAGAACTTTTGGAGTCCCTCAGTTATAGAAGAAGGGACTGAAACATCAGTAGCAAATATTGAGAACTTATGAAGTGCCTCAGTTATAGAAATAAGGGACTGAAACATGAGTAGCGAATACAGAGAACTTATGAAGTCCCTCAGTTATAGAAAGAAAGGACTGAAACAGCAGTAGCAAATACAGAGAACGTATGAAGTCCCTCAGTTATAGAAAGAAGGGAGTAAAACATTAGTAGCAAATACAGAGAACTTATGAAGTCCCTCAGTTATAGAAAGAAGGGACTGAAACTTCAGTAGCAAATACAGAGAACGTATGAAGTCCCTCAGTTACAGAAAGAAGGGACTGAAACATCAGTAGCAAATACAGAGAACTTTTGGAGTCCCTCAGTTATAGAAGAAGGGACTGAAACATCAGTAGCAAATATAGAGAACTTATGAAGTGCCTCAGTTATAGAAATAAGGGACTGAAACATGAGTAGCGAATACAGAGAACTTATGAAGTCCCTCAGTTATAGAAAGAAAGGACTGAAACATCAGTAGCAAATACAGAGAACGTATGAAGTCCCTCAGTTATAGAAAGAAGGGACTAAAACATTAGTAGCAAATACAGAGAACTTATGAAGTCCCTCAGTTATAGAAAGAAGGGACTGAAACTTCAGTAGCAAATACAGAGAACGTATGAAGTCCCTCAGTTACAGAAAGAATGGACTGAAACATCAGTAGCAAGTACAGAGAACTTATGGAGTCCCTCAGTTATAGAAAGAAAGGACTGAAACATCAGTAGCAAATACATTGAACGTATGAAGTCCCTCAGTTATAGAAAGAAAGGACTGAAACATCAGTAGCAAATACAGAGAACTTATGAAGTCCCTCAGTTACAGAAAGAAGGGACTGAAACATCAGTAGCAAATACAGAGAACTTATGAAGTCCCTCAGTTAAAGAAAGAAGGGACTAAAACATTAGTAGCAAATACAGAGTACTTATGAAGTCCCTCAGTTATAGAAAGAAGGGACTGAAACTTCAGTAGCAAATACAGAGAACGTATGAAGTCCCTCAGTTACAGAAAGAAGGGACTGAAACATCATTAACAAATACAGAAAACTCATGAAGTCCCTCAGTTAGAGAAAGAAGGGACTGAAACATTAGTGGTAAATACAGAGGACTTATGAAGTCCCTCAGTTATAGAAAGAAGGGACTGAAACTTCAGTAGCAAATACAGAGAACCTATGAAGTCCCTCAGTTATAGAAAGATGAGACTGAAACATCAGTAGTAAATACATGGTGGAGAACTTATGAAGACCCTCAGTTTTAGAAAGAAGGGACTGAAACATCAGTAGCAAATACAGAGAACTTTTGGAGTCCCTCAGTTATAGAAGAAGGGACTGAAACATCAGTAGCAAATATTGAGAACTTATGAAGTGCCTCAGTTATAGAAATACGGGACTGAAACATGAGTAGCGAATACAGAGAACTTATGAAGTCCCTCAGTTATAGAAAGAAAGGACTGAAACATCAGTAGCAAATACAGAGAACGTATGAAGTCCCTCAGTTATAGAAAGAAGGGAGTAAAACATTAGTAGCAAATACAGAGAACTTATGAAGTCCCTCAGTTATAGAAAGAAGGGACTGAAACTTCAGTAGCAAATACAGAGAACGTATGAAGTCCCTCAGTTACAGAAAGAAGGGACTGAAACATCAGTAGCAAATACAGAGAACTTTTGGAGTCCCTCAGTTATAGAAGAAGGGACTGAAACATCAGTAGCAAATATAGAGAACTTATGAAGTGCCTCAGTTATAGAAATAAGGGACTGAAACATGAGTAGCGAATACAGAGAACTTATGAAGTCCCTCAGTTATAGAAAGAAAGGACTGAAACATCAGTAGCAAATACAGAGAACGTATGAAGTCCCTCAGTTATAGAAAGAAGGGACTAAAACATTAGTAGCAAATACAGAGAACTTATGAAGTCCCTCAGTTACAGAAAGAAGGGACTGAAACATCAGTAACAAATACAGAGAACTTATGAAGTCCCTCAGTTATAGAAAGAAGGGACTGAAACTTCAGTAGCAAATACAGAGAACCTATGAAGTCCCTCAGTTACAGAAAGAAGGGACTGAAACATCAGTAGCAAAAACAGAGAACTTACGAAGTCCCGCAGTTACAGAAAGAAGGGACTGAAACATCAGTAGCAAATACAGAGAACTTATGAAGTCCCGCAGTTACAGAAAGAATGGACTGAAACATCAGTAGCAAATACAGAGAACTTATGGAGTCCCTCAGTTATAGAAAGAAAGGACTGAAGCATCAGTAGCAAATACATTGAACGTATGAAGTCCCTCAGTTATAGAAAGAAAGGACTGAAACATCAGTAGCAAATACAGAGAACTTATGAAGTCCCTCAGTTACAGAAAGAAGGGACTGAAACATCAGTAGCAAATACAGAGAACTTATGAAGTCCCTCAGTTAAAGAAAGAAGGGACTAAAACATTAGTAGCAAATACAGAGTACTTATGAAGTCCCTCAGTTATAGAAAGAAGGGACTGAAACTTCAGTAGCAAATACAGAGAACGTATGAAGTCCCTCAGTTACAGAAAGAAGGGACTGAAACATCATTAACAAATACAGAAAACTTATGAAGTCCCTCAGTTATAGAAAGAAGGGACTGAAACATTAGTGGTAAATACAGAGAACTTATGAAGTCCCTCAGTTATAGAAAGATGAGACTGAAGCATCAGTAGTAAATACATGGTGGAGAACTTATGAAGACCCTCAGTTTTAGAAAGAAGGGACTGAAACATCAGTAGCAAATACAGAGAACTTTTGGAGTCCCTTAGTTATAGAAAGAAGGGACTGAAACTTCAGTAGCAAATACAGAGAACCTATGAAGTCCCTCAGTTACAGAAAGAAGGGACTGAAACATCAGTAGCAAATACAGAGAACTTATGAAGTCCCGCAGTTACAGAAAGAAGGGACTGAAACATCAGTAGCAAATACAGAGAACTTATGAAGTCCCTCAGTTACAGAAAGAAGGGACTGAAACATCAGTAGCAAATACAGAGAACTTATGGAGTCCCTCAGTTATAGAAAGAAGGGACTGAAACATTAGTGTTAAATACAGAGAACTTATGAAGTCCCTCAGTTATAGAAAGATGAGACTGAAACATCAGTAGTAAATACATGGTGGAGAACATATGAAGACCCTCAGTTTTAGAAAGAAGGGACTGAAACATCAGTAGCAAATACAGAGAACTTTTGGAGTCCCTCAGTTATAGAAGAAGGGACTGAAACATTAGTAGCAAATATAGAGAACTTATGAAGTGCCTCAGTTATGGAAATAAGGGACTGAAACATGAGTAGCGAATACAGAGAACTTATGAAGTCCCTCAGTTATAGAAAGAAAGGACTGAAACATCAGTAGCAAATACAGAGAACGTATGAAGTCCCTCAGTTATAGAAAGAAGGGACTAAAACATTAGTAGCAAATACAGAGAACTTATGAAGTCCCTCAGTTATAGAAAGAAGGGACTGAAACTTCAGTAGCAAATACAGAGAACGTATGAAGTCCCTCAGTTACAGAAAGAAGGGACTGAAACATCAGTAACAAATACAGAGAACTTCTGAAGTCCCTCAGTTACAGAAAGAAGGGACTGAAACATCAGTAGCAAATACAGAGAACTTATGAAGTCCCTCAGTTACAGAAAGAAGGGACTGAAACATCAGTAACAAATACAGAGAACTTATGAAGTCCCTCAGTTATAGAAAGAAGGGACTGAAACTTCAGTAGCAAATACAGAGAACCTATGTAGTCCCTCAGTTACAGAAAGAAGGGACTGAAACATCAGTAGCAAATACAGAGAACTTATGAAGTCCCGCAGTTACAGAAAGAAGGGACTGAAACATCAGTAGCAAATACAGAGAACTTATGAAGTCCCGCAGTTACAGAAAGAATGGACTGAAACATCAGTAGCAAATACAGAGAACTTATGGAGTCCCTCAGTTATAGAAAGAAAGGACTGAAACATCAGTAGCAATTACATTGAGCGTATGAAGTCCCTCAGTTATAGAAAGAAAGGACTGAAACATCAGTAGCAAATACAGAGAACTTATGAAGTCCCTCAGTTACAGAAAGAAGGGACTGAAACATCAGTAGCAAATACAGAGAACTTATGAAGTCCCTCAGTTAAAGAAAGAAGGGACTAAAAAATTAGTAGCAAATACAGAGTACTTATGAAGTCCCTCAGTTATAGAAAGAAGGGACTGAAACTTCAGTAGCAAATACAGAGAACGTATGAAGTCCCTCAGTTACAGAAAGAAGGGACTGAAACATCATTAACAAATACAGAGAACTTATGAAGTCCCTCAGTTATAGAAAGAAGGGACTGAAACATTAGTGGTAAATACAGAGGACTTATGAAGTCCCTCAGTTATAGAAAGAAGGGACTGAAACTTCAGTAGCAAATACAGAGAACTTATGAAGTCCCTCAGTTATAGAAAGAAGGGACTGAAACATTAGTGGTAAATACAGAGGACTTATGAAGTCCCTCAGTTATAGAAAGAAGGGACTGAAACTTCAGTAGCAAATACAGAGAACCTACGAAGTCCCGCAGTTACAGAAAGAATGGACTGAAACATCAGTAGCAAATACAGAGAACTTATGGAGTCCCTCAGTTATAGAAAGAAAGGACTGAAGCATCAGTAGCAAATACATTGAACGTATGAAGTCCCTCAGTTATAGAAAGAAAGGACTGAAACATCAGTAGCAAATACAGAGAACTTATGAAGTCCCTCAGTTACAGAAAGAAGGGACTGAAACATCAATAGCAAATACAGAGAACTTATGAAGTCCCTCAGTTAAAGAAAGAAGGGACTAAAACATTAGTAGCAAATACAGAGTACTTATGAAGTCCCTCAGTTATAGAAAGAAGGGACTGAAACTTCAGTAGCAAATACAGAGAACGTATGAAGTCCCTCAGTTACAGAAAGAAGGGACTGAAACATCATTAACAAATACAGAAAACTTATGAAGTCCCTCAGTTATAGAAAGAAGGGACTGAAACATTAGTGGTAAATACAGAGGTTTTATGAAGTCCCTCAGTTATAGAAAGAAGGGACTGAAACTTCAGTAGCAAATACAGAGAACCTATGAAGTCCCTCAGTTACAGAAAGAAGGGACTGAAACATCAGTAACAAATACAGAGAACTTATGAAGTCCCTCAGTTATAGAAAGAAGGGACTAAAACATTAGTGGTAAATACAGAGGACTTATGAAGTCCCTCAGTTATAGAAAGAAGGGACTGAAACTTCAGTAGCAAATACAGAGAACGTATGAAGTCCCTCAGTTACAGAAAGAAGGGACTGAAACATCATTAACAAATACAGAGAACTTATGAAGTCCCTCAGTTATAGAAAGAAGGGACTGAAACATTAGTGGTAAATACAGAGGACTTATGAAGTCCCTCAGTTATAGAAAGAAGGGACTGAAACTTCAGTAGCAAATACAGAGAACTTATGAAGTCCCTCAGTTATAGAAAGAAGGGACTGAAACATTAGTGGTAAATACAGAGGACTTATGAAGTCCCTCAGTTATAGAAAGAAGGGACTGAAACTTCAGTAGCAAATACAGAGAACCTACGAAGTCCCGCAGTTACAGAAAGAATGGACTGAAACATCAGTAGCAAATACAGAGAACTTATGGAGTCCCTCAGTTATAGAAAGAAAGGACTGAAGCATCAGTAGCAAATACATTGAACGTATGAAGTCCCTCAGTTATAGAAAGAAAGGACTGAAACATCAGTAGCAAATACAGAGAACTTATGAAGTCCCTCAGTTACAGAAAGAAGGGACTGAAACATCAATAGCAAATACAGAGAACTTATGAAGTCCCTCAGTTAAAGAAAGAAGGGACTAAAACATTAGTAGCAAATACAGAGTACTTATGAAGTCCCTCAGTTATAGAAAGAAGGGACTGAAACTTCAGTAGCAAATACAGAGAACGTATGAAGTCCCTCAGTTACAGAAAGAAGGGACTGAAACATCATTAACAAATACAGAAAACTTATGAAGTCCCTCAGTTATAGAAAGAAGGGACTGAAACATTAGTGGTAAATACAGAGGTTTTATGAAGTCCCTCAGTTATAGAAAGAAGGGACTGAAACTTCAGTAGCAAATACAGAGAACCTATGAAGTCCCTCAGTTACAGAAAGAAGGGACTGAAACATCAGTAACAAATACAGAGAACTTATGAAGTCCCTCAGTTATAGAAAGAAGGGACTGAAACATTAGTGGTAAATACAGAGGACTTATGAAGTCCCTCAGTTATAGAAAGAAGGGACTGAAACTTCAGTAGCAAATACAGAGAACGTATGAAGTCCCTCAGTTACAGAAAGAAGGGACTGAAACATCAGTAGCAAATACAGAGAACTTTTGGAGTCCCTCAGTTATAGAAGAAGGGACTGAAACATCAGTAGCAAATATAGAGAACTTATGAAGTGCCTCAGTTATAGAAATAAGGGACTGAAACATGAGTAGCGAATACAGAGAACTTATGAAGTCCCTCAGTTATAGAAAGAAAGGACTGAAACATCAGTAGCAAATACAGAGAACGTATGAAGTCCCTCAGTTATAGAAAGAAGGGACTAAAACATTAGTAGCAAATACAGAGAACTTATGAAGTCCCTCAGTTACAGAAAGAAGGTACTGAAACATCAGTAACAAATACAGAGAACTTCTGAAGTCCCTCAGTTATAGAAAGAAGGGACTGAAACTTCAGTAGCAAATACAGAGAACCTATGAAGTCCCTCAGTTACAGAAAGAAGGGACTGAAACATCAGTAGCAAATACAGAGAACTTATGAAGTCCCGCAGTTACAGAAAGAAGGGACTGAAACATCAGTAGCAAATACAGAGAACTTATGAAGTCCCGCAGTTACAGAAAGAATGGACTGAAACATCAGTAGCAAGTACAGAGAACTTATGGAGTCCCTCAGTTATAGAAAGAAAGGACTGAAACATCAGTAGCAAATACATTGAACGTATGAAGTCCCTCAGTTATAGAAAGAAAGGACTGAAACATCAGTAGCAAATACAGAGAACTTATGAAGTCCCTCAGTTACAGAAAGAAGGGACTGAAACTTCAGTAGCAAATACAGAGAACGTATGAAGTCCCTCAGTTACAGAAAGAAGGGACTGAAACATCAGTAACAAATACAGAGAACTTCTGAAGTCCCTCAGTTACAGAAAGAAGGGACTGAAACATCAGTAGCAAATACAGAGAACTTATGAAGTCCCTCAGTTACAGAAAGAAGGGACTGAAACATCAGTAACAAATACAGAGAACTTATGAAGTCCCTCAGTTATAGAAAGAAGGGACTGAAACTTCAGTAGCAAATACAGAGAACCTATGTAGTCCCTCAGTTACAGAAAGAAGGGACTGAAACATCAGTAGCAAATACAGAGAACTTATGAAGTCCCGCAGTTACAGAAAGAAGGGACTGAAACATCAGTAGCAAATACAGAGAACTTATGAAGTCCCGCAGTTACAGAAAGAATGGACTGAAACATCAGTAGCAAATACAGAGAACTTATGGAGTCCCTCAGTTATAGAAAGAAAGGACTGAAACATCAGTAGCAATTACATTGAGCGTATGAAGTCCCTCAGTTATAGAAAGAAAGGACTGAAACATCAGTAGCAAATACAGAGAACTTATGAAGTCCCTCAGTTAAAGAAAGAAGGGACTAAAAAATTAGTAGCAAATACAGAGTACTTATGAAGTCCCTCAGTTATAGAAAGAAGGGACTGAAACTTCAGTAGCAAATACAGAGAACGTATGAAGTCCCTCAGTTACAGAAAGAAGGGACTGAAACATCATTAACAAATACAGAGAACTTATGAAGTCCCTCAGTTATAGAAAGAAGGGACTGAAACATTAGTGGTAAATACAGAGGACTTATGAAGTCCCTCAGTTATAGAAAGAAGGGACTGAAACTTCAGTAGCAAATACAGAGAACTTATGAAGTCCCTCAGTTATAGAAAGAAGGGACTGAAACATTAGTGGTAAATACAGAGGACTTATGAAGTCCCTCAGTTATAGAAAGAAGGGACTGAAACTTCAGTAGCAAATACAGAGAACCTATGAAGTCCCGCAGTTACAGAAAGAATGGACTGAAACATCAGTAGCAAATACAGAGAACTTATGGAGTCCCTCAGTTATAGAAAGAAAGGACTGAAGCATCAGTAGCAAATACATTGAACGTATGAAGTCCCTCAGTTATAGAAAGAAAGGACTGAAACATCAGTAGCAAATACAGAGAACTTATGAAGTCCCTCAGTTACAGAAAGAAGGGACTGAAACATCAATAGCAAATACAGAGAACTTATGAAGTCCCTCAGTTAAAGAAAGAAGGGACTAAAACATTAGTAGCAAATACAGAGTACTTATGAAGTCCCTCAGTTATAGAAAGAAGGGACTGAAACTTCAGTAGCAAATACAGAGAACGTATGAAGTCCCTCAGTTACAGAAAGAAGGGACTGAAACATCATTAACAAATACAGAAAACTTATGAAGTCCCTCAGTTATAGAAAGAAGGGACTGAAACATTAGTGGTAAATACAGAGGACTTATGAAGTCCCTCAGTTATAGAAAGAAGGGACTGAAACTTCAGTAGCAAATACAGAGAACCTATGAAGTCCCTCAGTTACAGAAAGAAGGGACTGAAACATCAGTAACAAATACAGAGAACTTATGAAGTCCCTCAGTTATAGAAAGAAGGGACTGAAACATTAGTGGTAAATACAGAGGACTTATGAAGTCCCTCAGTTATAGAAAGAAGGGACTGAAACTTCAGTAGCAAATACAGAGAACGTATGAAGTCCCTCAGTTACAGAAAGAAGGGACTGAAACATCAGTAGCAAATACAGAGAACTTTTGGAGTCCCTCAGTTATAGAAGAAGGGACTGAAACATCAGTAGCAAATATAGAGAACTTATGAAGTGCCTCAGTTATAGAAATAAGGGACTGAAACATGAGTAGCGAATACAGAGAACTTATGAAGTCCCTCAGTTATAGAAAGAAAGGACTGAAACATCAGTAGCAAATACAGAGAACTTATGAAGTCCCTCAGTTATAGAAAGAAGGGACTAAAACATTAGTAGCAAATACAAAGAACTTATGAAGTCCCTCAGTTACAGAAAGAAGGGACTGAAACATCAGTAACAAATACAGAGAACTTCTGAAGTCCCTCAGTTATAGAAAGAAGGGACTGAAACTTCAGTAGCAAATACAGAGAACCTATGAAGTCCCTCAGTTACAGAAAGAAGGGACTGAAACATCAGTAGCAAATACAGAGAACTTATGAAGTCCCGCAGTTACAGAAAGAAGGGACTGAAACATCAGTAGCAAATACAGAGAACTTATGAAGTCCCGCAGTTACAGAAAGAATGGACTGAAACATCAGTAGCAAGTACAGAGAACTTATGGAGTCCCTTAGTTATAGAAAGAAAGGACTGAAACATCAGTAGCAAATACATTGAACGTATGAAGTCCCTCAGTTATAGAAAGAAAGGACTGAAACATCAGTAGCAAATACAGAGAACTTATGAAGTCCCTCAGTTACAGAAAGAAGGGACTGAAACATCAGTAGCAAATACAGAGAACTTATGAAGTCCCTCAGTTAAAGAAAGAAGGGACTAAAACATTAGTAGCAAATACAGAGTACTTATGAAGTCCCTCAGTTATAGAAAGAAGGGACTGAAACTTCAGTAGCAAATACAGAGAACGTATGAAGTCCCTCAGTTACAGAAAGAAGGGACTGAAACATCATTAACAAATACAGAAAACTTATGAAGTCCCTCAGTTATAGAAAGAAGGGACTGAAACATTAGTGGTAAATACAGAGGACTTATGAAGTCCCTCAGTTATAGAAAGAAGGGACTGAAACTTCAGTAGCAAATACAGAGAACCTATGAAGTCCCTCAGTTATAGAAAGATGAGACTGAAACATCAGTAGTAAATACATGGTGGAGAACTTATGAAGACCCTCAGTTACAGAAAGAAGGGACTGAAACATCAATAGCAAATACAGAGAACTTATGAAGTCCCTCAGTTAAAGAAAGAAGGGACTAAAACATTAGTAGCAAATACAGAGTACTTATGAAGTCCCTCAGTTATAGAAAGAAGGGACTGAAACTTCAGTAGCAAATACAGAGAACGTATGAAGTCCCTCAGTTACAGAAAGAAGGGACTGAAACATCATTAACAAATACAGAAAACTTATGAAGTCCCTCAGTTATAGAAAGAAGGGACTGAAACATTAGTGGTAAATACAGAGGACTTATGAAGTCCCTCAGTTATAGAAAGAAGGGATTGAAACTTCAGTAGCAAATACAGAGAACCTATGAAGTCCCTCAGTTACAGAAAGAAGGGACTGAAACATCAGTAACAAATACAGAGAACTTATGAAGTCCCTCAGTTATAGAAAGAAGGGACTGAAACATTAGTGGTAAATACAGAGGACTTATGAAGTCCCTCAGTTATAGAAAGAAGGGACTGAAACTTCAGTAGCAAATACAGAGAACGTATGAAGTCCCTCAGTTACAGAAAGAAGGGACTGAAACATCAGTAGCAAATACAGAGAACTTTTGGAGTCCCTCAGTTATAGAAGAAGGGACTGAAACATCAGTAGCAAATATAGAGAACTTATGAAGTGCCTCAGTTATAGAAATAAGGGACTGAAACATGAGTAGCGAATACAGAGAACTTATGAAGTCCCTCAGTTATAGAAAGAAAGGACTGAAACATCAGTAGCAAATACAGAGAACGTATGAAGTCCCTCAGTTACAGAAAGAAGGGACTGAAACATCATTAACAAATACAGAAAACTTATGAAGTCCCTCAGTTATAGAAAGAAGGGACTGAAACATTAGTGGTAAATACAGAGGACTTATGAAGTCCCTCAGTTATAGAAAGAAGGGACTGAAACTTCAGTAGCAAATACAGAGAACCTATGAAGTCCCTCAGTTACAGAAAGAAGGGACTGAAACATCAGTAACAAATACAGAGAACTTATGAAGTCCCTCAGTTATAGAAAGAAGGGACTGAAACATTAGTGGTAAATACAGAGGACTTATGAAGTCCCTCAGTTATAGAAAGAAGGGACTGAAACTTCAGTAGCAAATACAGAGAACGTATGAAGTCCCTCAGTTACAGAAAGAAGGGACTGAAACATCAGTAGCAAATACAGAGAACTTTTGGAGTCCCTCAGTTATAGAAGAAGGGACTGAAACATCAGTAGCAAATATAGAGAACTTATGAAGTGCCTCAGTTATAGAAATAAGGGACTGAAACATGAGTAGCGAATACAGAGAACTTATGAAGTCCCTCAGTTATAGAAAGAAAGGACTGAAACATCAGTAGCAAATACAGAGAACTTATGAAGTCCCTCAGTTATAGAAAGAAGGGACTAAAACATTAGTAGCAAATACAGAGAACTTATGAAGTCCCTCAGTTACAGAAAGAAGGGACTGAAACATCAGTAACAAATACAGAGAACTTCTGAAGTCCCTCAGTTATAGAAAGAAGGGACTGAAACTTCAGTAGCAAATACAGAGAACCTATGAAGTCCCTCAGTTACAGAAAGAAGGGACTGAAACATCAGTAGCAAATACAGAGAACTTATGAAGTCCCGCAGTTACAGAAAGAAGGGACTGAAACATCAGTAGCAAATACAGAGAACTTATGAAGTCCCGCAGTTACAGAAAGAATGGACTGAAACATCAGTAGCAAGTACAGAGAACTTATGGAGTCCCTCAGTTATAGAAAGAAAGGACTGAAACATCAGTAGCAAATACATTGAACGTATGAAGTCCCTCAGTTATAGAAAGAAAGGACTGAAACATCAGTAGCAAATACAGAGAACTTATGAAGTCCCTCAGTTACAGAAAGAAGGGACTGAAACATCAGTAGCAAATACAGAGAACTTATGAAGTCCCTCAGTTAAAGAAAGAAGGGACTAAAACATTAGTAGCAAATACAGAGTACTTATGAAGTCCCTCAGTTATAGAAAGAAGGGACTGAAACTTCAGTAGCAAATACAGAGAACGTATGAAGTCCCTCAGTTACAGAAAGAAGGGACTGAAACATCATTAACAAATACAGAAAACTTATGAAGTCCCTCAGTTATAGAAAGAAGGGACTGAAACATTAGTGGTAAATACAGAGGACTTATGAAGTCCCTCAGTTATAGAAAGAAGGGACTGAAACTTCAGTAGCAAATACAGAGAACCTATGAAGTCCCTCAGTTATAGAAAGATGAGACTGAAACATCAGTAGTAAATACATGGTGGAGAACTTATGAAGACCCTCAGTTTTAGAAAGAAGGGACTGAAACATCAGTAGCAAATACAGAGAACTTTTGGAGTCCCTCAGTTATAGAAGAAGGGACTGAAGCATCAGTAGCAAATATTGAGAACTTATGAAGTGCCTCAGTTATAGAAATAAGGGACTGAAACATGAGTAGCGAATACAGAGAACTTATGAAGTCCCTCAGTTATAGAAAGAAGGGACTGAAACTTCAGTAGCAAATACAGAGAACTTATGAAGTCCCTCAGTTATAGAAAGAAGGGACTGAAACATTAGTGGTAAATACAGAGGACTTATGAAGTCCCTCAGTTATAGAAAGAAGGGACTGAAACTTCAGTAGCAAATACAGAGAACCTATGAAGTCCCGCAGTTACAGAAAGAATGGACTGAAACATCAGTAGCAAATACAGAGAACTTATGGAGTCCCTCAGTTATAGAAAGAAAGGACTGAAGCATCAGTAGCAAATACATTGAACGTATGAAGTCCCTCAGTTATAGAAAGAAAGGACTGAAACATCAGTAGCAAATACAGAGAACTTATGAAGTCCCTCAGTTACAGAAAGAAGGGACTGAAACATCAATAGCAAATACAGAGAACTTATGAAGTCCCTCAGTTAAAGAAAGAAGGGACTAAAACATTAGTAGCAAATATAGAGAACTTATGAAGTCCCTCAGTTATAGAAAGAAGGGACTGAAACTTCAGTAGCAAATACAGAGAACGTATGAAGTCCCTCAGTTACAGAAAGAAGGGACTGAAACATCAGTAGCAAATACAGAGAACTTTTGGAGTCCCTCAGTTATAGAAGAAGGGACTGAAACATCAGTAGCAAATATAGAGAACTTATGAAGTGCCTCAGTTATAGAAATAAGGGACTGAAACATGAGTAGCGAATACAGAGAACTTATGAAGTCCCTCAGTTATAGAAAGAAAGGACTGAAACATCAGTAGCAAATACAGAGAACTTATGAAGTCCCTCAGTTATAGAAAGAAGGGACTAAAACATTAGTAGCAAATACAGAGAACTTATGAAGTCCCTCAGTTACAGAAAGAAGGGACTGAAACATCAGTAACAAATACAGAGAACTTCTGAAGTCCCTCAGTTATAGAAAGAAGGGACTGAAACTTCAGTAGCAAATACAGAGAACCTATGAAGTCCCTCAGTTACAGAAAGAAGGGACTGAAACATCAGTAGCAAATACAGAGAACTTATGAAGTCCCGCAGTTACAGAAAGAAGGGACTGAAACATCAGTAGCAAATACAGAGAACTTATGAAGTCCCGCAGTTACAGAAAGAATGGACTGAAACATCAGTAGCAAGTACAGAGAACTTATGGAGTCCCTCAGTTATAGAAAGAAAGGACTGAAACATCAGTAGCAAATACATTGAACGTATGAAGTCCCTCAGTTATAGAAAGAAAGGACTGAAACATCAGTAGCAAATACAGAGAACTTATGAAGTCCCTCAGTTACAGAAAGAAGGGACTGAAACATCAGTAGCAAATACAGAGAACTTATGAAGTCCCTCAGTTAAAGAAAGAAGGGACTAAAACATTAGTAGCAAATACAGAGTACTTATGAAGTCCCTCAGTTATAGAAAGAAGGGACTGAAACTTCAGTAGCAAATACAGAGAACGTATGAAGTCCCTCAGTTACAGAAAGAAGGGACTGAAACATCATTAACAAATACAGAAAACTTATGAAGTCCCTCAGTTATAGAAAGAAGGGACTGAAACATTAGTGGTAAATACAGAGGACTTATGAAGTCCCTTAGTTATAGAAAGAAGGGACTGAAACTTCAGTAGCAAATACAGAGAACCTATGAAGTCCCTCAGTTATAGAAAGATGAGACTGAAACATCAGTAGTAAATACATGGTGGAGAACTTATGAAGACCCTCAGTTTTAGAAAGAAGGGACTGAAACATCAGTAGCAAATACAGAGAACTTTTGGAGTCCCTCAGTTATAGAAGAAGGGACTGAAACATCAGTAGCAAATATTGAGAACTTATGAAGTGCCTCAGTTATAGAAATAAGGGACTGAAACATGAGTAGCGAATACAGAGAACTTATGAAGTCCCTCAGTTATAGAAAGAAGGGACTGAAACTTCAGTAGCAAATACAGAGAACTTATGAAGTCCCTCAGTTATAGAAAGAAGGGACTGAAACATTAGTGGTAAATACAGAGGACTTATGAAGTCCCTCAGTTATAGAAAGAAGGGACTGAAACTTCAGTAGCAAATACAGAGAACCTATGAAGTCCCGCAGTTACAGAAAGAATGGACTGAAACATCAGTAGCAAATACAGAGAACTTATGGAGTCCCTCAGTTATAGAAAGAAAGGACTGAAGCATCAGTAGCAAATACATTGAACATATGAAGTCCCTCAGTTATAGAAAGAAAGGACTGAAACATCAGTAGCAAATACAGAGAACTTATGAAGTCCCTCAGTTACAGAAAGAAGGGACTGAAACATCAATAGCAAATACAGAGAACTTATGAAGTCCCTCAGTTAAAGAAAGAAGGGACTAAAACATTAGTAGCAAATACAGAGTACTTATGAAGTCCCTCAGTTATAGAAAGAAGGGACTGAAACTTCAGTAGCAAATACAGAGAACGTATGAAGTCCCTCAGTTACAGAAAGAAGGGACTGAAACATCATTAACAAATACAGAAAACTTATGAAGTCCCTCAGTTATAGAAAGAAGGGACTGAAACATTAGTGGTAAATACAGAGGACTTATGAAGTCCCTCAGTTATAGAAAGAAGGGATTGAAACTTCAGTAGCAAATACAGAGAACCTATGAAGTCCCTTTAGTTACAGAAAGAAGGGACTGAAACATCAGTAACAAATACAGAGAACTTATGAAGTCCCTCAGTTATAGAAAGAAGGGACTGAAACATTAGTGGTAAATACAGAGGACTTATGAAGTCCCTCAGTTATAGAAAGAAGGGACTGAAACATCAGTAGCAAATACAGAGAACTTTTGGAGTCCCTCAGTTATAGAAGAAGGGACTGAAACATCAGTAGCAAATATAGAGAACTTATGAAGTGCCTCAGTTATAGAAATAAGGGACTGAAACATGAGTAGCGAATACAGAGAACTTATGAAGTCCCTCAGTTATAGAAAGAAAGGACTGAAACATCAGTAGCAAATACAGAGAACGTATGAAGTCCCTCAGTTATAGAAAGAAGGGACTAAAACATTAGTAGCAAATACAGAGAACTTATGAAGTCCCTCAGTTACAGAAAGAAGGGACTGAAACATCAGTAACAAATACAGAGAACTTCTGAAGTCCCTCAGTTATAGAAAGAAGGGACTGAAACTTCAGTAGCAAATACAGAGAACCTATGAAGTCCCTCAGTTACAGAAAGAAGGGACTGAAACATCAGTAGCAAATACAGAGAACTTATGAAGTCCCGCAGTTACAGAAAGAAGGGACTGAAACATCAGTAGCAAATACAGAGAACTTATGAAGTCCCGCAGTTACAGAAAGAATGGACTGAAACATCAGTAGCAAGTACAGAGAACTTATGGAGTCCCTCAGTTATAGAAAGAAAGGACTGAAACATCAGTAGCAAATACATTGAACGTATGAAGTCCCTCAGTTATAGAAAGAAAGGACTGAAACATCAGTAGCAAATACAGAGAACTTATGAAGTCCCTCAGTTACAGAAAGAAGGGACTGAAACATCAGTAGCAAATACAGAGAACTTATGAAGTCCCTCAGTTAAAGAAAGAAGGGACTAAAACATTAGTAGCAAATACAGAGTACTTATGAAGTCCCTCAGTTATAGAAAGAAGGGACTGAAACTTCAGTAGCAAATACAGAGAACGTATGAAGTCCCTCAGTTACAGAAAGAAGGGACTGAAACATCATTAACAAATACAGAAAACATATGAAGTCCCTCAGTTATAGAAAGAAGGGACTGAAACATTAGTGGTAAATACAGAGGACTTATGAAGTCCCTCAGTTATAGAAAGAAGGGACTGAAACTTCAGTAGCAAATACAGAGAACCTATGAAGTCCCTCAGTTATAGAAAGATGAGACTGAAACATCAGTAGTAAATACATGGTGGAGAACTTATGAAGACCCTCAGTTTTAGAAAGAAGGGACTGAAACATCAGTAGCAAATACAGAGAACTTTTGGAGTCCCTCAGTTATAGAAGAAGGGACTGAAACATCAGTAGCAAATATTGAGAACTTATGAAGTGCCTCAGTTATAGAAATAAGGGACTGAAACATGAGTAGCGAATACAGAGAACTTATGAAGTCCCTCAGTTATAGAAAGAAAGGACTGAAACATCAGTAGCAAATACAGAGAACGTATGAAGTCCCTCAGTTATAGAAAGAAGGGAGTAAAACATTAGTAGCAAATACAGAGAACTTATGAAGTCCCTCAGTTATAGAAAGAAGGGACTGAAACTTCAGTAGCAAATACAGAGAACGTATGAAGTCCCTCAGTTATAGAAAGAAGGGACTAAAACATTAGTAGCAAATACAGAGAACTTATGAAGTCCCTCAGTTACAGAAAGAAGGGACTGAAACATCAGTAACAAATACAGAGAACTTATGAAGTCCCTCAGTTATAGAAAGAAGGGACTGAAACTTCAGTAGCAAATACAGAGAACCTATGAAGTCCCTCAGTTACAGAAAGAAGGGACTGAAACATCAGTAGCAAATACAGAGAACTTATGAAGTCCCGCAGTTACAGAAAGAAGGGACTGAAACATCAGTAGCAAATACAGAGAACTTATGAAGTCCCGCAGTTACAGAAAGAATGGACTGAAACATCAGTAGCAAATACAGAGAACTTATGGAGTCCCTCAGTTATAGAAAGAAAGGACTGAAGCATCAGTAGCAAATACATTGAACGTATGAAGTCCCTCAGTTATAGAAAGAAAGGACTGAAACATCAGTAGCAAATACAGAGAACTTATGAAGTCCCTCAGTTACAGAAAGAAGGGACTGAAACATCAGTAGCAAATACAGAGAACTCATGAAGTCCCTCAGTTAAAGAAAGAAGGGACTAAAACATTAGTAGCAAATACAGAGTACTTATGAAGTCCCTCAGTTATACAAAGAAGGGACTGAAACTTCAGTAGCAAATACAGAGAACGTATGAAGTCCCTCAGTTACAGAAAGAAGGGACTGAAACATCATTAACAAATACAGAAAACTTATGAAGTCCCTCAGTTATAGAAAGAAGGGACTGAAGCATCAGTAGTAAATACATGGTGGAGAACTTATGAAGACCCTCAGTTTTAGAAAGAAGGGACTGAAACATCAGTAGCAAATACAGAGAACTTTTGGAGTCCCTCCGTTATAGAAAGAAGGGACTGAAACTTCAGTAGCAAATACAGAGAACCTATGAAGTCCCTCAGTTACAGAAAGAAGGGACTGAAACATCAGTAGCAAATACAGAGAACTTATGAAGTCCCGCAGTTACAGAAAGAAGGGACTGAAACATCAGTAGCAAATACAGAGAACTTATGAAGTCCCTCAGTTACAGAAAGAAGGGACTGAAAAATCAGTAGCAAATACAGAGAACTTATGGAGTCCCTCAGTTATAGAAAGAAGGGACTGAAACATTAGTGTTAAATACAGAGAACTTATGAAGTCCCTCAGTTATAGAAAGATGAGACTGAAACATCAGTAGTAAATACATGGTGGAGAACATATGAAGACCCTCAGTTTTAGAAAGAAGGGACTGAAACATCAGTAGCAAATACAGAGAACTTTTGGAGTCCCTCAGTTATAGAAGAAGGGACTGAAACATTAGTAGCAAATATAGAGAACTTATGAAGTGCCTCAGTTATAGAAATAAGGGACTGAAACATGAGTAGCGAATACAGAGAACTTATGAAGTCCCTCAGTTATAGAAAGAAAGGACTGAAACATCAGTAGCAAATACAGAGAACGTATGAAGTCCCTCAGTTATAGAAAGAAGGGACTAAAACATTAGTAGCAAATACAGAGAACTTATGAAGTCCCTCAGTTATAGAAAGAAGGGACTGAAACTTCAGTAGCAAATACAGAGAACGTATGAAGTCCCTCAGTTACAGAAAGAAGGGACTGAAACATCAGTAACAAATACAGAGAACTTCTGAAGTCCCTCAGTTACAGAAAGAAGGGACTGAAACATCAGTAGCAAATACAGAGAACTTATGAAGTCCCTCAGTTACAGAAAGAAGGGACTGAAACATCAGTAACAAATACAGAGAACTTATGAAGTCCCTCAGTTATAGAAAGAAGGGACTGAAACTTCAGTAGCAAATACAGAGAACTTATGAAGTCCCGCAGTTACAGAAAGAATGGACAGAAACATCAGTAGCAAATACAGAGAACTTATGGAGTCCCTCAGTTATAGAAAGAAAGGACTGAAACATCAGTAGCAATTACATTGAACGTATGAAGTCCCTCAGTTATAGAAAGAAAGGACTGAAACATCAGTAGCAAATACAGAGAACTTATGAAGTCCCTCAGTTACAGAAAGAAGGGACTAAAACATTAGTAGCAAATACAGAGAACTTATGAAGTCCCTCAGTTATAGAAAGAAGGGACTGAAACTTCAGTAGCAAATACAGAGAACGTATGAAGTCCCTCAGTTACAGAAAGAAGGGACTGAAACATCAGTAACAAATACAGAGAACTTCTGAAGTCCCTCAGTTACAGAAAGAAGGGACTGAAACATCAGTAGCAAATACAGAGAACCTATGAAGTCCCTCAGTTACAGAAAGAAGGGACTGAAACATCAGTAGCAAATACAGAGAACTTATGAAGTCCCGCAGTTACAGAAAGAAGGGACTGAAACATCAGTAGCAAATACAGAGAACTTATGAAGTCCCGCAGTTACAGAAAGAATGGACAGAAACATCAGTAGCAAATACAGAGAACTTATGGAGTCCCTCAGTTATAGAAAGAAAGGACTGAAACATCAGTAGCAATTACATTGAACGTATGAAGTCCCTCAGTTATAGAAAGAAAGGACTGAAACATCAGTAGCAAATACAGAGAACTTATGAAGTCCCTCAGTTACAGAAAGAAGGGACTGAAACATCAGTAGCAAATACAGAGAACTTATGAAGTCCCTCAGTTAAAGAAAGAAGGGACTAAAAAATTAGTAGCAAATACAGAGTACTTATGAAGTCCCTCAGTTATAGAAAGAAGGGACTGAAACTTCAGTAGCAAATACAGAGAACCTATGAAGTCCCTCAGTTACAGAAAGAAGGGACTGAAACATCAGTAGCAAATACAGAGAACTTATGAAGTCCCGCAGTTACAGAAAGAATGGACTGAAACATCAGTAGCAAATACAGAGAACTTATGGAGTCCCTCAGTTATAGAAAGAAAGGACTGAAGCATCAGTAGCAAATACATTGAACGTATGAAGTCCCTCAGTTATAGAAAGAAAGGACTGAAACATCAGTAGCAAATACAGAGAACTTATGAAGTCCCTCAGTTACAGAAAGAAGGGACTGAAACATCATTAGCAAATACAGAGAACTTATGAAGTCCCTCAGTTAAAGAAAGAAGGGACTAAAACATTAGTAGCAAATACAGAGTACTTATGAAGTCCCTCAGTTATACAAAGAAGGGACTGAAACTTCAGTAGCAAATACAGAGAACGTATGAAGTCCCTCAGTTACAGAAAGAAGGGACTGAAACATCATTAACAAATACAGAAAACTTATGAAGTCCCTCAGTTATAGAAAGAAGGGACTGAAACATTAGTGGTAAATACAGAGAACTTATGAAGTCCCTCAGTTATAGAAAGATGAGACTGAAGCATCAGTAGTAAATACATGGTGGAGAACTTATGAAGACCCTCAGTTTTAGAAAGAAGGGACTGAAACAACAGTAGCAAATACAGAGAACTTTTGGAGTCCCTCCGTTATAGAAAGAAGGGACTGAAACTTCAGTAGCAAATACAGAGAACCTATGAAGTCCCTCAGTTACAGAAAGAAGGGACTAAAACATTAGTAGCAAATACAGAGAACTTATGAAGTCCCTCAGTTATAGAAAGAAGGGACTGAAACTTCAGTAGCAAATACAGAGAACGTATGAAGTCACTCAGTTACAGAAAGAAGGGACTGAAACATCAGTAACAAATACAGAGAACTTCTGAAGTCCCTCAGTTACAGAAAGAAGGGACTGAAACATCAGTAGCAAATACAGAGAACTTATGAAGTCCCTCAGTTACAGAAAGAAGGGACTAAAAAATTAGTAGCAAATACAGAGTACTTATGAAGTCCCTCAGTTATAGAAAGAAGGGACTGAAACTTCAGTAGCAAATACAGAGAACGTATGAAGTCCCTCAGTTACAGAAAGAAGGGACTGAAACATCATTAACAAATACAGAGAACTTATGAAGTCCCTCAGTTATAGAAAGAAGGGACTGAAACATTAGTGGTAAATACAGAGGACTTATGAAGTCCCTCAGTTATAGAAAGAAGGGACTGAAACTTCAGTAGCAAATACAGAGAACCTATGAAGTCCCTCAGTTACAGAAAGAAGGGACTGAAACATCAGTAGCAAATACAGAGAACTTATGAAGTCCCGCAGTTACAGAAAGAATGGACTGAAACATCAGTAGCAAATACAGAGAACTTATGGAGTCCCTCAGTTATAGAAAGAAAGGACTGAAGCATCAGTAGCAAATACATTGAACGTATGAAGTCCCTCAGTTATAGAAAGAAAGGACTGAAACATCAGTAGCAAATACAGAGAACTTATGAAGTCCCTCAGTTACAGAAAGAAGGGACTGAAACATCAGTAGCAAATACAGAGAACTTATGAAGTCCCTCAGTTAAAGAAAGAAGGGACTAAAACATTAGTAGCAAATACAGAGTACTTATGAAGTCCCTCAGTTATACAAAGAAGGGACTGAAACTTCAGTAGCAAATACAGAGAACGTATGAAGTCCCTCAGTTACAGAAAGAAGGGACTGAAACATCATTAACAAATACAGAAAACTTATGAAGTCCCTCAGTTATAGAAAGAAGGGACTGAAACATTAGTGGTAAATACAGAGAACTTATGAAGTCCCTCAGTTATAGAAAGATGAGACTGAAGCATCAGTAGTAAATACATGGTGGAGAACTTATGAAGACCCTCAGTTTTAGAAAGAAGGGACTGAAACATCAGTAGCAAATACAGAGAACTTTTGGAGTCCCTCCGTTATAGAAAGAAGGGACTGAAACTTCAGTAGCAAATACAGAGAACCTATGAAGTCCCTCAGTTACAGAAAGAAGGGACTGAAACATCAGTAGCAAATACAGAGAACTTATGAAGTCCCGCAGTTACAGAAAGAAGGGACTGAAACATCAGTAGCAAATACAGAGAACTTATGAAGTCCCTCAGTTACAGAAAGAAGGGACTGAAACATCAGTAGCAAATACAGAGAACTTATGAAGTCCCTCAGTTACAGAAAGAAGGGACTAAAACATTAGTAGCAAATACAGAGTACTTATGAAGTCCCTCAGTTATACAAAGAAGGGACTGAAACTTCAGTAGCAAATACAGAGAACGTATGAAGTCCCTCAGTTACAGAAAGAAGGGACTGAAACATCATTAACAAATACAGAAAACTTATGAAGTCCCTCAGTTATAGAAAGAAAGGACTGAAACATCAGTAGCAATTACATTGAACGTATGAAGTCCCTCAGTTATAGAAAGAAAGGACTGAAACATCAGTAGCAAATACAGAGAACTTATGAAGTCCCTCAGTTACAGAAAGAAGGGACTGAAACATCAGTAGCAAATACAGAGAACTTATGAAGTCCCTCAGTTAAAGAAAGAAGGGACTAAAAAATTAGTAGCAAATACAGAGTACTTATGAAGTCCCTCAGTTATAGAAAGAAGGGACTGAAACTTCAGTAGCAAATACAGAGAACGTATGAAGTCCCTCAGTTACAGAAAGAAGGGACTGAAACATCATTAACAAATACAGAGAACTTATGAAGTCCCTCAGTTATAGAAAGAAGGGACTGAAACATTAGTGGTAAATACAGAGGACTTATGAAGTCCCTCAGTTATAGAAAGAAGGGACTGAAACTTCAGTAGCAAATACAGAGAACCTATGAAGTCCCTCAGTTACAGAAAGAAGGGACTGAAACATCAGTAGCAAATACAGAGAACTTATGAAGTCCCGCAGTTACAGAAAGAATGGACTGAAACATCAGTAGCAAATACAGAGAACTTATGGAGTCCCTCAGTTATAGAAAGAAAGGACTGAAGCATCAGTAGCAAATACATTGAACGTATGAAGTCCCTCAGTTATAGAAAGAAAGGACTGAAACATCAGTAGCAAATACAGAGAACTTATGAAGTCCCTCAGTTACAGAAAGAAGGGACTGAAACATCATTAGCAAATACAGAGAACTTATGAAGTCCCTCAGTTAAAGAAAGAAGGGACTAAAACATTAGTAGCAAATACAGAGTACTTATGAAGTCCCTCAGTTATACAAAGAAGGGACTGAAACTTCAGTAGCAAATACAGAGAACGTATGAAGTCCCTCAGTTACAGAAAGAAGGGACTGAAACATCATTAACAAATACAGAAAACTTATGAAGTCCCTCAGTTATAGAAAGAAGGGACTGAAACATTAGTGGTAAATACAGAGAACTTATGAAGTCCCTCAGTTATAGAAAGATGAGACTGAAGCATCAGTAGTAAATACATGGTGGAGAACTTATGAAGACCCTCAGTTTTAGAAAGAAGGGACTGAAACAACAGTAGCAAATACAGAGAACTTTTGGAGTCCCTCCGTTATAGAAAGAAGGGACTGAAACTTCAGTAGCAAATACAGAGAACCTATGAAGTCCCTCAGTTACAGAAAGAAGGGACTAAAACATTAGTAGCAAATACAGAGAACTTATGAAGTCCCTCAGTTATAGAAAGAAGGGACTGAAACTTCAGTAGCAAATACAGAGAACGTATGAAGTCACTCAGTTACAGAAAGAAGGGACTGAAACATCAGTAACAAATACAGAGAACTTCTGAAGTCCCTCAGTTACAGAAAGAAGGGACTGAAACATCAGTAGCAAATACAGAGAACTTATGAAGTCCCTCAGTTACAGAAAGAAGGGACTAAAAAATTAGTAGCAAATACAGAGTACTTATGAAGTCCCTCAGTTATAGAAAGAAGGGACTGAAACTTCAGTAGCAAATACAGAGAACGTATGAAGTCCCTCAGTTACAGAAAGAAGGGACTGAAACATCATTAACAAATACAGAGAACTTATGAAGTCCCTCAGTTATAGAAAGAAGGGACTGAAACATTAGTGGTAAATACAGAGGACTTATGAAGTCCCTCAGTTATAGAAAGAAGGGACTGAAACTTCAGTAGCAAATACAGAGAACCTATGAAGTCCCTCAGTTACAGAAAGAAGGGACTGAAACATCAGTAGCAAATACAGAGAACTTATGAAGTCCCGCAGTTACAGAAAGAATGGACTGAAACATCAGTAGCAAATACAGAGAACTTATGGAGTCCCTCAGTTATAGAAAGAAAGGACTGAAGCATCAGTAGCAAATACATTGAACGTATGAAGTCCCTCAGTTATAGAAAGAAAGGACTGAAACATCAGTAGCAAATACAGAGAACTTATGAAGTCCCTCAGTTACAGAAAGAAGGGACTGAAACATCAGTAGCAAATACAGAGAACTTATGAAGTCCCTCAGTTAAAGAAAGAAGGGACTAAAACATTAGTAGCAAATACAGAGTACTTATGAAGTCCCTCAGTTATACAAAGAAGGGACTGAAACTTCAGTAGCAAATACAGAGAACGTATGAAGTCCCTCAGTTACAGAAAGAAGGGACTGAAACATCATTAACAAATACAGAAAACTTATGAAGTCCCTCAGTTATAGAAAGAAGGGACTGAAACATTAGTGGTAAATACAGAGAACTTATGAAGTCCCTCAGTTATAGAAAGATGAGACTGAAGCATCAGTAGTAAATACATGGTGGAGAACTTATGAAGACCCTCAGTTTTAGAAAGAAGGGACTGAAACATCAGTAGCAAATACAGAGAACTTTTGGAGTCCCTCCGTTATAGAAAGAAGGGACTGAAACTTCAGTAGCAAATACAGAGAACCTATGAAGTCCCTCAGTTACAGAAAGAAGGGACTGAAACATCAGTAGCAAATACAGAGAACTTATGAAGTCCCGCAGTTACAGAAAGAAGGGACTGAAACATCAGTAGCAAATACAGAGAACTTATGAAGTCCCTCAGTTACAGAAAGAAGGGACTGAAACATCAGTAGCAAATACAGAGAACTTATGAAGTCCCTCAGTTACAGAAAGAAGGGACTAAAACATTAGTAGCAAATACAGAGTACTTATGAAGTCCCTCAGTTATACAAAGAAGGGACTGAAACTTCAGTAGCAAATACAGAGAACGTATGAAGTCCCTCAGTTACAGAAAGAAGGGACTGAAACATCATTAACAAATACAGAAAACTTATGAAGTCCCTCAGTTATAGAAAGAAGGGACTGAAACATTAGTGGTAAATACAGAGAACTTATGAAGTCCCTCAGTTATAGAAAGACGAGACTGAAGCATCAGTAGTAAATACATGGTGGAGAACTTATGAAGACCCTCAGTTTTAGAAAGAAGGGACTGAAACATCAGTAGCAAATACAGAGAACTTTTGGAGTCCCTCCGTTATAGAAAGAAGGGACTGAAACTTCAGTAGCAAATACAGAGAACCTATGAAGTCCCTCAGTTACAGAAAGAAGGGACTGAAACATCAGTAGCAAATACAGAGAACTTATGAAGTCCCGCAGTTACAGAAAGAAGGGACTGAAACATCAGTAGCAAATACAGAGAACTTATGAAGTCCCTCAGTTACAGAAAGAAGGGACTGAAAAATCAGTAGCAAATACAGAGAACTTATGGAGTCCCTCAGTTATAGAAAGAAGGGACTGAAACATTAGTGTTAAATACAGAGAACTTATGAAGTCCCTCAGTTATAGAAAGATGAGACTGAAACATCAGTAGTAAATACATGGTGGAGAACATATGAAGACCCTCAGTTTTAGAAAGAAGGGACTGAAACATCAGTAGCAAATACAGAGAACTTTTGGAGTCCCTCAGTTATAGAAGAAGGGACTGAAACATTAGTAGCAAATATAGAGAACTTATGAAGTGCCTCAGTTATAGAAATAAGGGACTGAAACATGAGTAGAAAATACAGAGAACTTATGAAGTCCCTTAGTTATAGAAAGAAAGGACTGAAACATCAGTAGCAAATACAGAGAACGTATGAAGTCCCTCAGTTATAGAAAGAAGGGACTAAAACATTAGTATCAAATACAGAGAACTTATGAAGTCCCTCAGTTACAGAAAGAAGGGACTGAAACATCAGTAGCAAATACAGAGAACTTTTGGAGTCCCTCAGTTATAGAAGAAGGGACTGAAACATCAGTAGCAAATATAGAGAACTTATGAAGTGCCTCAGTTATAGAAATAAGGGACTGAAACATGAGTAGCGAATACAGAGAACTTATGAAGTCCCTCAGTTATAGAAAGAAAGGACTGAAACATCAGTAGCAAATACAGAGAACTTTTGGAGTCCCTCAGTTATAGAAGAAGGGACTGAAACATCAGTAGCAAATATAGAGAACTTATGAAGTGCCTCAGTTATAGAAATAAGGGACTGAAACATGAGTAGCGAATACAGAGAACTTATGAAGTCCCTCAGTTATAGAAAGAAAGGACTGAAACATCAGTAGCAAATACAGAGAACGTATGAAGTCCCTCAGTTATAGAAAGAAGGGACTAAAACATTAGTAGCAAATACAGAGAACTTATGAAGTCCCTCAGTTATAGAAAGAAGGGACTGAAACTTCAGTAGCAAATACAGAGAACGTATGAAGTCCCTCAGTTACAGAAAGAAGGGACTGAAACATCAGTAACAAATAGATAGAACTTCTGAAGTCCCTCAGTTACAGAAAGAAGGGACTGAAACATCAGTAGCAAATACAGATAACTTATGAAGTCCCTCAGTTACAGAAAGAAGGGACTGAAACATCAGTAGCAAATACAGAGAACTTATGAAGTCCCTCAGTTAAAGAAAGAAGGGACTAAAACATTAGTAGCAAATACAGAGTACTTATGAAGTCCCTCAGTTATAGAAAGAAGGGACTGAAACTTCAGTAGCAAATACAGAGAACGTATGAAGTCCCTCAGTTACAGAAAGAAGGGACTGAAACATCATTAACAAATACAGAGAACTTATGAAGTCCCTCAGTTATAGAAAGAAGGGACTGAAACATTAGTGGTAAATACAGAGGACTTGTGAAGTCCCTCAGTTATAGAAGAAGGGACTGAAACATCAGTAGCAAATATAGAGAACTTATGAAGTGCCTCAGTTATATAAATAAGGGACTGAAACATGAGTAGCAAATACAGAGAACTTATGAAGTCCCTCAGTTATAGAAAGAAAGGACTGAAACATCAGTAGCAAATACAGAGAACGTATGAAGTCCCTCAGTTATAGAAAGAAGGGACTAAAACATTAGTAGCAAATACAGAGAACTTATGAAGTCCCTCAGTTATAGAAAGAAGGGACTGAAACTTCAGTAGCAAATACAGAGAACGTATGAAGTCCCTCAGTTACAGAAAGAAGGGACTGAAACATCAGTAGCAAATACAGAGAACTTTTGGAGTCCCTCAGTTATAGAAGAAGGGACTGAAACATCAGTAGCAAATACAGAGAACTTTTGGAGTCCCTCAGTTATAGAAGAAGGGACTGAAACATCAGTAGCAAATATAGAGAACTTATGAAGTGCCCCAGTTATAGAAATAAGGGACTGAAACATGAGTAGCGAATACAGAGAACTTATGAAGTCCCTCAGTTATAGAAAGAAAGGACTGAAACATCAGTAGCAAATACAGAGTACTTATGAAGTCCCTCAGTTATACAAAGAAGGGACTGAAACTTCAGTAGCAAATACAGAGAACGTATGAAGTCCCTCAGTTACAGAAAGAAGGGACTGAAACATCATTAACAAATACAGAAAACTTATGAAGTCCCTCAGTTATAGAAAGAAGGGACTGAAACATTAGTGGTAAATACAGAGAACTTATGAAGTCCCTCAGTTATAGAAAGATGAGACTGAAGCATCAGTAGTAAATACATGGTGGAGAACTTATGAAGACCCTCAGTTTTAGAAAGAAGGGACTGAAACAACAGTAGCAAATACAGAGAACTTTTGGAGTCCCTCCGTTATAGAAAGAAGGGACTGAAACTTCAGTAGCAAATACAGAGAACCTATGAAGTCCCTCAGTTACAGAAAGAAGGGACTAAAACATTAGTAGCAAATACAGAGAACTTATGAAGTCCCTCAGTTATAGAAAGAAGGGACTGAAACTTCAGTAGCAAATACAGAGAACGTATGAAGTCCCTCAGTTACAGAAAGAAGGGACTGAAACATCAGTAACAAATACAGAGAACTTCTGAAGTCCCTCAGTTACAGAAAGAAGGGACTGAAACATCAGTAGCAAATACAGAGAACTTATGAAGTCCCTCAGTTACAGAAAGAAGGGACTAAAAAATTAGTAGCAAATACAGAGTACTTATGAAGTCCCTCAGTTATAGAAAGAAGGGACTGAAACTTCAGTAGCAAATACAGAGAACGTATGAAGTCCCTCAGTTACAGAAAGAAGGGACTGAAACATCATTAACAAATACAGAGAACTTATGAAGTCCCTCAGTTATAGAAAGAAGGGACTGAAACATTAGTGGTAAATACAGAGGACTTATGAAGTCCCTCAGTTATAGAAAGAAGGGACTGAAACTTCAGTAGCAAATACAGAGAACCTATGAAGTCCCTCAGTTACAGAAAGAAGGGACTGAAACATCAGTAGCAAATACAGAGAACTTATGAAGTCCCACAGTTACAGAAAGAATGGACTGAAACATCAGTAGCAAATACAGAGAACTTATGGAGTCCCTCAGTTATAGAAAGAAAGGACTGAAGCATCAGTAGCAAATACATTGAACGTATGAAGTCCCTCAGTTATAGAAAGAAAGGACTGAAACATCAGTAGCAAATACAGAGAACTTATGAAGTCCCTCAGTTACAGAAAGAAGGGACTGAAACATCAGTAGCAAATACAGAGAACTTATGAAGTCCCTCAGTTAAAGAAAGAAGGGACTAAAACATTAGTAGCAAATACAGAGTACTTATGAAGTCCCTCAGTTATACAAAGAAGGGACTGAAACTTCAGTAGCAAATACAGAGAACGTATGAAGTCCCTCAGTTACAGAAAGAAGGGACTGAAACATCATTAACAAATACAGAAAACTTATGAAGTCCCTCAGTTATAGAAAGAAGGGACTGAAACATTAGTGGTAAATACAGAGAACTTATGAAGTCCCTCAGTTATAGAAAGATGAGACTGAAGCATCAGTAGTAAATACATGGTGGAGAACTTATGAAGACCCTCAGTTTTAGAAAGAAGGGACTGAAACATCAGTAGCAAATACAGAGAACTTTTGGAGTCCCTCCGTTATAGAAAGAAGGGACTGAAACTTCAGTAGCAAATACAGAGAACCTATGAAGTCCCTCAGTTACAGAAAGAAGGGACTGAAACATCAGTAGCAAATACAGAGAACTTATGAAGTCCCGCAGTTACAGAAAGAAGGGACTGAAACATCAGTAGCAAATACAGAGAACTTATGAAGTCCCTCAGTTACAGAAAGAAGGGACTGAAACATCAGTAGCAAATACAGAGAACTTATGAAGTCCCTCAGTTACAGAAAGAAGGGACTAAAACATTAGTAGCAAATACAGAGTACTTATGAAGTCCCTCAGTTATACAAAGAAGGGACTGAAACTTCAGTAGCAAATACAGAGAACGTATGAAGTCCCTCAGTTACAGAAAGAAGGGACTGAAACATCATTAACAAATACAGAAAACTTATGAAGTCCCTCAGTTATAGAAAGAAGGGACTGAAACATTAGTGGTAAATACAGAGAACTTATGAAGTCCCTCAGTTATAGAAAGACGAGACTGAAGCATCAGTAGTAAATACATGGTGGAGAACTTATGAAGACCCTCAGTTTTAGAAAGAAGGGACTGAAACATCAGTAGCAAATACAGAGAACTTTTGGAGTCCCTCCGTTATAGAAAGAAGGGACTGAAACTTCAGTAGCAAATACAGAGAACCTATGAAGTCCCTCAGTTACAGAAAGAAGGGACTGAAACATCAGTAGCAAATACAGAGAACTTATGAAGTCCCGCAGTTACAGAAAGAAGGGACTGAAACATCAGTAGCAAATACAGAGAACTTATGAAGTCCCTCAGTTACAGAAAGAAGGGACTGAAAAATCAGTAGCAAATACAGAGAACTTATGGAGTCCCTCAGTTATAGAAAGAAGGGACTGAAACATTAGTGTTAAATACAGAGAACTTATGAAGTCCCTCAGTTATAGAAAGATGAGACTGAAACATCAGTAGTAAATACATGGTGGAGAACATATGAAGACCCTCAGTTTTAGAAAGAAGGGACTGAAACATCAGTAGCAAATACAGAGAACTTTTGGAGTCCCTCAGTTATAGAAGAAGGGACTGAAACATTAGTAGCAAATATAGAGAACTTATGAAGTGCCTCAGTTATAGAAATAAGGGACTGAAACATGAGTAGAAAATACAGAGAACTTATGAAGTCCCTTAGTTATAGAAAGAAAGGACTGAAACATCAGTAGCAAATACAGAGAACGTATGAAGTCCCTCAGTTATAGAAAGAAGGGACTAAAACATTAGTATCAAATACAGAGAACTTATGAAGTCCCTCAGTTACAGAAAGAAGGGACTGAAACATCAGTAGCAAATACAGAGAACTTTTGGAGTCCCTCAGTTATAGAAGAAGGGACTGAAACATCAGTAGCAAATATAGAGAACTTATGAAGTGCCTCAGTTATAGAAATAAGGGACTGAAACATGAGTAGCGAATACAGAGAACTTATGAAGTCCCTCAGTTATAGAAAGAAAGGACTGAAACATCAGTAGCAAATACAGAGAACTTTTGGAGTCCCTCAGTTATAGAAGAAGGGACTGAAACATCAGTAGCAAATATAGAGAACTTATGAAGTGCCTCAGTTATAGAAATAAGGGACTGAAACATGAGTAGCGAATACAGAGAACTTATGAAGTCCCTCAGTTATAGAAAGAAAGGACTGAAACATCAGTAGCAAATACAGAGAACGTATGAAGTCCCTCAGTTATAGAAAGAAGGGACTAAAACATTAGTAGCAAATACAGAGAACTTATGAAGTCCCTCAGTTATAGAAAGAAGGGACTGAAACTTCAGTAGCAAATACAGAGAATGTATGAAGTCCCTCAGTTACAGAAAGAAGGGACTGAAACATCAGTAACAAATAGATAGAACTTCTGAAGTCCCTCAGTTACAGAAAGAAGGGACTGAAACATCAGTAGCAAATACAGATAACTTATGAAGTCCCTCAGTTACAGAAAGAAGGGACTGAAACATCAGTAGCAAATACAGAGAACTTATGAAGTCCCTCAGTTAAAGAAAGAAGGGACTAAAACATTAGTAGCAAATACAGAGTACTTATGAAGTCCCTCAGTTATAGAAAGAAGGGACTGAAACTTCAGTAGCAAATACAGAGAACGTATGAAGTCCCTCAGTTACAGAAAGAAGGGACTGAAACATCATTAACAAATACAGAGAACTTATGAAGTCCCTCAGTTATAGAAAGAAGGGACTGAAACATTAGTGGTAAATACAGAGGACTTGTGAAGTCCCTCAGTTATAGAAGAAGGGACTGAAACATCAGTAGCAAATATAGAGAACTTATGAAGTGCCTCAGTTATATAAATAAGGGACTGAAACATGAGTAGCAAATACAGAGAACTTATGAAGTCCCTCAGTTATAGAAAGAAAGGACTGAAACATCAGTAGCAAATACAGAGAACGTATGAAGTCCCTCAGTTATAGAAAGAAGGGACTAAAACATTAGTAGCAAATACAGAGAACTTATGAAGTCCCTCAGTTATAGAAAGAAGGGACTGAAACTTCAGTAGCAAATACAGAGAACGTATGAAGTCCCTCAGTTACAGAAAGAAGGGACTGAAACATCAGTAGCAAATACAGAGAACTTTTGGAGTCCCTCAGTTATAGAAGAAGGGACTGAAACATCAGTAGCAAATACAGAGAACTTTTGGAGTCCCTCAGTTATAGAAGAAGGGACTGAAACATCAGTAGCAAATATAGAGAACTTATGAAGTGCCCCAGTTATAGAAATAAGGGACTGAAACATGAGTAGCGAATACAGAGAACTTATGAAGTCCCTCAGTTATAGAAAGAAAGGACTGAAACATCAGTAGCAAATACAGAGAACGTATGAAGTCCCTCAGTTATAGAAAGAAGGGACTGAAACATCAGTAGCAAATACAGAGAACTTTTGGAGTCCCTCAGTTATAGAAGAAGGGACTGAAACATCAGTAGCAAATATAGAGAACTTATGAAGTGCCTCAGTTATAGAAATAAGGGACTGAAACATGAGTAGCGAATACAGAGAACTTATGAAGTCCCTCAGTTATAGAAAGAAAGGACTGAAACATCAGTAGCAAATACAGAGAACGTATGAAGTCCCTCAGTTATAGAAAGAAGGGACTAAAACATTAGTAGCAAATACAGAGAACTTATGAAGTCCCTCAGTTAAAGAAAGAAGGGACTAAAACATTAGTAGCAAATACAGAGTACTTATGAAGTCCCTCAGTTATAGAAAGAAGGGACTGAAACTTCAGTAGCAAATACAGAGAACGTATGAAGTCCCTCAGTTACAGAAAGAAGGGACTGAAACATCATTAACAAATACAGAGTACTTATGAAGTCCCTCAGTTATAGAAAGAAAGGACTGAAACATCAGTAGCAAATACAGAGAACGTATGAAGTCCCTCAGTTATAGAAAGAAGGGAGTAAAACATTAGTAGCAAATACAGAGAACTTATGAAGTCCCTCAGTTATAGAAAGAAGGGACTGAAACTTCAGTAGCAAATACAGAGAACGTATGAAGTCCCTCATTTACAGAAAGAAGGGACTGAAACATCAGTAGCAAATACAGAGAACTTTTGGAGTCCCTCAGTTATAGAAGAAGGGACTGAAACATCAGTAGCAAATATAGAGAACTTATGAAGTGCCTCAGTTATAGAAATAAGGGACTGAAACATGAGTAGCGAATACAGAGAACTTATGAAGTCCCTCAGTTATAGAAAGAAAGGACTGAAACATCAGTAGCAAATACAGAGAACGTATGAAGTCCCTCAGTTATAGAAAGAAGGGACTAAAACATTAGTAGCAAATACAGAGAACTTATGAAGTCCCTCAGTTATAGAAAGAAGGGACTGAAACTTCAGTAGCAAATACAGAGAACGTATGAAGTCCCTCAGTTACAGAAAGAAGGGACTGAAACATCAGTAACAAATAGATAGAACTTCTGAAGTCCCTCAGTTACAGAAAGAAGGGACTGAAACATCAGTAGCAAATACAGATAACTTATGAAGTCCCTCAGTTACAGAAAGAAGGGACTGAAACATCAGTAGCAAATACAGAGAACTTATGAAGTCCCTCAGTTAAAGAAAGAAGGGACTAAAACATTAGTAGCAAATACAGAGTACTTATGAAGTCCCTCAGTTATAGAAAGAAGGGACTGAAACTTCAGTAGCAAATACAGAGAACGTATGAAGTCCCTCAGTTACAGAAAGAAGGGACTGAAACATCATTAACAAATACAGAGAACTTATGAAGTCCCTCAGTTATAGAAAGAAGGGACTGAAACATTAGTGGTAAATACAGAGGACTTGTGAAGTCCCTCAGTTATAGAAAGAAGGGACTGAAACTTCAGTAGCAAACACAGAGAACCTATGAAGTCCCTCAGTTACAGAAAGAAGGGACTGAAACATCAGTAGCAAATACAGAGAACTTATAGAGTCCCTCAGTTATAGAAAGAAGGGAATGTAACATTAGTGGTAAATACAGAGAACTTATGAAGTCCCTCAGTTATAGAAAGATGAGACTGAAACATCAGTAGTAAATACATGGTGGAGAACATATGAAGACCCTCAGTTTTAGAAAGAAGGGACTGAAACATCAGTAGCAAATACAGAGAACTTTTGGAGTCCCTCAGTTATAGAAAAAGGGACTGAAACATCAGTAGCAAATATAGAGAACTTATGAAGTGCCTCAGTTATCGAAATAAGGGACTGAAACATGATTAGAAAATACAGAGAACTTATGAAGTCCCTTAGTTATAGAAAGAAAGGACTGAAACATCAGTAGCAAATACAGAGAACGTATGAAGTCCCTCAATTATAGAAAGAAGTGACTAAAACATTAGTATCAAATACAGAGAACTTATGAAGTCCCTCAGTTATAGAAAGAAGGGACTGAAACTTCAGTAGCAAATACAGAGAACGTATGAAGTCCCTCAGTTACAGAAAGAAGGGACTGAAACATCAGTAACAAATACAGAGAACTTCTGAAGTCCCTCAGTTACAGAAAGAAGGGACTGAAACATCAGTAGCAAATACAGAGAACTTATGAAGTCCCTCAATTACAGAAAGAAGGGACTGAAACATCAGTAACAAATACAGAGAACTTATGAAGTCCCTCAGTTATAGAAAGAAGGGACTGAAACTTCAGTAGCAAATACAGATAACCTATGAAGTCCCTCAGTTACAGAAAGAAGGGACTGAAACATCAGTAGCAAATACAGAGAACTTATGAAGTCCCGCAGTTACAGAAAGAATGGACTGAAACATCAGTAGCAAATACAGAGAACTTATGGAGTCCCTCAGTTATAGAAAGAAAGGACTGAAACATCAGTAGCAAATACATTGAACGTATGAAGTCCCTCAGTTATAGAAAGAAAGGACTGAAACATCAGTAGCAAATACAGAGAACTTTTGGAGTCCCTCAGTTATAGAAGAAGGGACTGAAACATCAGTAGCAAATATAGAGAACTTATGAAGTGCCTCAGTTATAGAAATAAGGGACTGAAACATGAGTAGCGAAAACAGAGAACTTATGAAGTCCCTCAGTTATAGAAAGAAAGGACTGAAACATCAGTAGCAAATACAGAGAACGTATGAAGTCCCTCAGTTATAGAAAGAAGGGACTAAAACATTAGTAGCAAATACAGAGAACTTATGAAGTCCCTCAGTTATAGAAAGAAGGGACTGAAACTTCAGTACCAAATACAGAGAACGTATGAAGTCCCTCAGTTACAGAAAGAAGGGACTGAAACATCAGTAGCAAATACAGAGAACTTTTGGAGTCCCTCAGTTACAGAAAGAAGGGACTGAAACATCAGTAGCAAATACAGAGAACTTATAGAGTCCCTCAGTTATAGAAAGAAGGGAATGTAACATTAGTGGTAAATACAGAGAACTTATGAAGTCCCTCAGTTATAGAAAGATGAGACTGAAACATCAGTAGTAAATACATGGTGGAGAACATATGAAGACCCTCAGTTTTAGAAAGAAGGGACTGAAACATCAGTAGCAAATACAGAGAACTTTTGGAGTCCCTAGGTTATAGAAGAAGGGACTGAAACATCAGTAGCAAATATAGAGAACTTATGAAGTGCCTCAGTTATCGAAATAAGGGACTGAAACATGATTAGAAAATACAGAGAACTTATGAAGTCCCTTAGTTATAGAAAGAAAGGACTGAAACATCAGTAGCAAATACAGAGAACGTATGAAGTCCCTCAATTATAGAAAGAAGTGACTAAAACATTAGTATCAAATACAGAGAACTTATGAAGTCCCTCAGTTATAGAAAGAAGGGACTGAAACTTCAGTAGCAAATACAGAGAACGTATGAAGTCCCTCAGTTACAGAAAGAAGGGACTGAAACATCAGTAACAAATACAGAGAACTTCTGAAGTCCCTCAGTTACAGAAAGAAGGGACTGAAACATCAGTAGCAAATACAGAGAACTTATGAAGTCCCTCAATTACAGAAAGAAGGGACTGAAACATCAGTAACAAATACAGAGAACTTATGAAGTCCCTCAGTTATAGAAAGAAGGGACTGAAACTTCAGTAGCAAATACTGATAACCTATGAAGTCCCTCAGTTACAGAAAGAAGGGACTGAAACATCAGTAGCAAATACAGAGAACTTATGAAGTCCCGCAGTTACAGAAAGAATGGACTGAAACATCAGTAGCAAATACAGAGAACTTATGAAGTCCCGCAGTTACAGAAAGAATGGACTGAAACATCAGTAGCAAATACAGAGAACTTATGGAGTCCCTCAGTTATAGAAAGAAAGGACTGAAACATCAGTAGCAAATACATTGAACGTATGAAGTCCCTCAGTTATAGAAAGAAAGGACTGAAACATCAGTAGCAAATACAGAGAACTTTTGGAGTCCCTCAGTTATAGAAGAAGGGACTGAAACATCAGTAGCAAATATAGAGAACTTATGAAGTGCCTCAGTTATAGAAATAAGGGACTGAAACATGAGTAGCGAATACAGAGAACTTATGAAGTCCCTCAGTTATAGAAAGAAAGGACTGAAACATCAGTAGCAAATACAGAGAACGAATGAAGTCCTTCAGTTATAGAAAGAAGGGACTAAAACATTAGTAGCAAATACAGAGAACTTATGAAGTCCCTCAGTTATAGAAAGAAGGGACTGAAACTTCAGTACCAAATACAGAGAACGTATGAAGTCCCTCAGTTACAGAAAGAAGGGACTGAAACATCAGTAGCAAATACAGAGAACTTTTGGAGTCCCTCCGTTATGGAAGAAGGGACTGAAACATCAGTAGCAAATATAGAGAACTTATGAAGTGCCTCAGTTATAGAAATAAGGGACTGAAACATGAGTAGCGAATACAGAGAACTTATGAAGTCCCTCAGTTATAGAAAGAAAGGACTGAAACATCAGTAGCAAATACAGAGAACGTATGAAGTCCCTCAGTTATAGAAAGAAGGGACTAAAACATTAGTAGCAAATACAGAGAACTTATGAAGTCCCTCAGTTATAGAAAGAAGGGACTGAAACTTCAGTAGCAAATACAGAGAACGTATGAAGTCCCTCAGTTACAGAAAGAAGGGACTGAAACATCAGTAACAAATAGAGAGAACTTCTGAAGTCCCTCAGTTAAAGAAAGAAGGGACTGAAACATCAGTAGCAAATACAGAGAACGTATGAAGTCCCTCAGTTACAGAAAGAAGGGACTGAAACATCAGTAGCAAATACAGAGAACGTATGAAGTCCCTCAGTTACAGAAAGAAGGGACTGAAACATCATTAACAAATACAGAGAACTTATGAAGTCCCTCAGTTATAGAAAGAAGGGACTGAAACATTAGTGGTAAATACAGAGGACTTGTGAAGTCCCTCAGTTATAGAAAGAAGGGACTGAAACTTCAGTAGCAAATACAGAGAACCTATGAAGTCCCTCAGTTACAGAAAGATGGGACTGAAACAGCAGTAGCAAATACAGAGAACTTATGAAGTCCCGCAGTTACAGAAAGAAGGGACTGAAACATCAGTAGCAAATACAGAGAACTTATGAAGTCCCTCAGTTACAGAAAGAAGGGACTGAAACATCAGTAGCAAATACAGAGAACTTATGAAGTCCCTCAGTTAAAGAAAGAAGGGACTAAAACATTAGTAGCAAATACAGAGTACTTATGAAGTCCCTCAGTTATAGAAAGAAGGGACTGAAACTTCAGTAGCAAATACAGAGAACGTATGAAGTACCTCAGTTACAGAAAGAAGGGACTGAAACATCATTAACAAATACAGAGAACTTATGAAGTCCCTCAGTTATAGAAAGAAGGGACTGAAACATTAGTGGTAAATACAGAGGACTTGTGAAGTCCCTCAGTTATAGAAAGAAGGGACTGAAACTTCAGTAGCAAATACAGAGAACCTATGAAGTCCCTCAGTTACAGAAAGAAGGGACTAAAACATCAGTAGCAAATACAGAGAACTTATGAAGTCCCGCAGTTACAGAAATAAGGGACTGAAACATCAGTAGCAAATATAGAGAACTTATGAAGTGCCTCAGTTATAGAAATAAGGGACTGAAACATGAGTAGCGAATACAGAGAACTTATGAAGTCCCTCAGTTATAGAAAGAAAGGACTGAAACATCAGTAGCAAATACAGAGAACGTATGAAGTCCCTCAGTTATAGAAAGAAGGGACTAAAACATTAGTAGCAAATACAGAGAACTTATGAAGTCCCTCAGTTAAAGAAAGAAGGGAGTAAAACATTAGTAGCAAATACAGAGTACTTATGAAGTCCCTCAGTTATAGAAAGAAGGGACTGAAACTTCAGTAGCAAATACAGAGAACGTATGAAGTCCCTCAGTTACAGAGAGAAGGGACTGAAACATCATTAACAAATACAGAGAACTTATGAAGTCCCTCAGTTATAGAAAGAAGGGACTGAAACATTAGTGGTAAATACAGAGGACTTGTGAAGTCCCTCAGTTATAGAAAGAAGGGACTGAAACTTCAGTAGCAAATACAGAGAACTTATAGAGTCCCTCAGTTATAGAAGAAGGGACTGAAACATCAGTAGTAAATACATGGTGGAGAACATATGAAGACCCTCAGTTTTAGAAAGAAGGGACTGAAACATCAGTAGCAAATACAGAGAACTTTTGGAGTCCCTCAGTTATAGAAGAAGGGACTGAAACATCAGTAGCAAATATAGAGAACTTATGAAGTCCCTTAGTTATAGAAAGAAAGGACTGAAACATCAGTAGCAAATACAGAGAACGTATGAAGTCCCTCAGTTATAGAAAGAAGGGACTAAAACATTAGTATCAAATACAGAGAACTTATGAAGTTCCTCAGTTATAGAAATAAGGGACTGAAACATGAGTAGATAATACAGAGAACTTATGAAGTCCCTTAGTTATAGAAAGAAAGGACTGAAACATCAGTAGCAAATACAGAGAACGTATGAAGTCCCTCAGTTATAGAAAGAAGGGACTAAAACATTAGTATCAAATACAGAGAACTTATGAAGTTCCTCAGTTATAGAAAGAAGGGACTGAAACTTCAGTAGCAAATACAGAGAACGTATGAAGTCCCTCAGTTACAGAAAGAAGGGACTGAAACATCAGTAACAAATACAGAGAACTTCTGAAGTCCCTCAGTTACAGAAAGAAGGGACTGAAACATCAGTAGCAAATACAGAGAACTTATGAAGTCCGTCAATTACAGAAAGAAGGGAATGAAACATCAGTAACAAATACAGAGAACTTATGAAGTCCCTCAGTTATAGAAAGAAGGGACTGAAACTTCAGTAGCAAATACAGAGAACCTATGAAGTCCCTCAGTTACAGAAAGAAGGGACTGAAACATCAGTAGCAAATACAGAGAACTTATGAAGTCCCGCAGTTACAGAAAGAAGGGACTGAAACATCAGTAGCAAATACAGAGAACTTATGAAGTCCCGCAGTTACAGAAAGAATGGACTGAAACATCAGTAGCAAATACAGAGAACTTATGGAGTCCCTCAGTTATAGAAAGAAAGGACTGAAACATCAGTAGCAAATACATTGAACGTATGAAGTCCCTCAGTTATAGAAAGAAAGGACTGAAACATCAGTAGCAAATACAGAGAACTTATGAAGTCCCGCAGTTACAGAAAGAAGGGACTGAAACATCAGTAGCAAATACAGAGAACTTATGAAGTCCCTCAGTTATAGAAAGAAGGGACTGAAACTCCAGTAGCAAATACAGAGAACGTATGAAGTCCCTCAGTTACAGAAAGAAGGGACTGAAACATCATTAACAAATACAGAGAACTTATGAAGTCCCTCAGTTATAGAAAGAAGGGACTGAAACATTAGTGGTAAATACAGAGGACTTGTGAAGTCCCTCAGTTATAGAAAGAAGGGACTGAAACTTCAGTAGCAAATACAGAGAACGTATGAAGTCCCTCAGTTACAGAAAGAAGGGACTGAAACATCAGTAACAAATACAGAGAACGTATGAAGTCCCTCAGTTACAGAAAGAAGGGACTGAAACATCATTAACAAATACAGAGAACTTATGAAGTCCCTCAGTTATAGAAAGAAGGGACTGAAACATTAGTGGTAAATACAGAGGACTTGTGAAGTCCCTCAGTTATAGAAAGAAGGGACTGAAACTTCAGTAGCAAATACAGAGAACCTATGAAGTCCCTCAGTTACAGAAAGATGGGACTGAAACAGCAGTAGCAAATACAGAGAACTTATGAAGTCCCGCAGTTACAGAAAGAAGGGACTGAAACATCAGTAGCAAATACAGAGAACTTATGAAGTCCCTCAGTTACAGAAAGAAGGGACTGAAACATCAGTATCAAATACAGAGAACTTATGAAGTCCCTCAGTTAAAGAAAGAAGGGACTAAAACATTAGTAGCAAATACAGAGTACTTATGAAGTCCCTCAGTTATAGAAAGAAGGGACTGAAACTTCAGTAGCAAATACAGAGAACGTATGAAGTACCTCAGTTACAGAAAGAAGGGACTGAAACATCATTAACAAATACAGAGAACTTATGAAGTCCCTCAGTTATAGAAAGAAGGGACTGAAACATTAGTGGTAAATACAGAGGACTTGTGAAGTCCCTCAGTTATAGAAAGAAGGGACTGAAACTTCAGTAGCAAATACAGAGAACCTATGAGGTCCCTCAGTTACAGAAAGAAGGGACTAAAACATCAGTAGCAAATACAGAGAACTTATGAAGTCCCGCAGTTACAGAAATAAGGGACTGAAACATCAGTAGCAAATATAGAGAACTTATGAAGTGCCTCAGTTATAGAAATAAGGGACTGAAACATGAGTAGCGAATACAGAGAACTTATGAAGTCCCTCAGTTATAGAAAGAAAGGACTGAAACATCAGTAGCAAATACAGAGAACGTATGAAGTCCCTCAGTTATAGAAAGAAGGGACTAAAACATTAGTAGCAAATACAGAGAACTTATGAAGTCCCTCAGTTAAAGAAAGAAGGGAGTAAAACATTAGTAGCAAATACAGAGTACTTATGAAGTCCCTCAGTTATAGAAAGAAGGGACTGAAACTTCAGTAGCAAATACAGAGAACGTATGAAGTCCCTCAGTTACAGAAAGAAGGGACTGAAACATCATTAACAAATACAGAGAACTTATGAAGTCCCTCAGTTATAGAAAGAAGGGACTGAAACATTAGTGGTAAATACAGAGGACTTGTGAAGTCCCTCAGTTATAGAAAGAAGGGACTGAAACTTCAGTAGCAAATACAGAGAACTTATAGAGTCCCTCAGTTATAGAAGAAGGGACTGAAACATCAGTAGTAAATACATGGTGGAGAACATATGAAGACCCTCAGTTTTAGAAAGAAGGGACTGAAACATCAGTAGCAAATACAGAGAACTTTTGGAGTCCCTCAGTTATAGAAGAAGGGACTGAAACATCAGTAGCAAATATAGAGAACTTATGAAGTCCCTTAGTTATAGAAAGAAAGGACTGAAACATCAGTAGCAAATACAGAGAACGTATGAAGTCCCTCAGTTATAGAAAGAAGGGACTAAAACATTAGTATCAAATACAGAGAACTTATGAAGTTCCTCAGTTATAGAAATAAGGGACTGAAACATGAGTAGATAATACAGAGAACTTATGAAGTCCCTTAGTTATAGAAAGAAAGGACTGAAACATCAGTAGCAAATACAGAGAACGTATGAAGTCCCTCAGTTATAGAAAGAAGGGACTAAAACATTAGTATCAAATACAGAGAACTTATGAAGTTCCTCAGTTATAGAAAGAAGGGACTGAAACTTCAGTAGCAAATACAGAGAACGTATGAAGTCCCTCAGTTACAGAAAGAAGGGACTGAAACATCAGTAACAAATACAGAGAACTTCTGAAGTCCCTCAGTTACAGAAAGAAGGGACTGAAACATCAGTAGCAAATACAGAGAACTTATGAAGTCCGTCAATTACAGAAAGAAGGGAATGAAACATCAGTAACAAATACAGAGAACTTATGAAGTCCCTCAGTTATAGAAAGAAGGGACTGAAACTTCAGTAGCAAATACAGAGAACCTATGAAGTCCCTCAGTTACAGAAAGAAGGGACTGAAACATCAGTAGCAAATACAGAGAACTTATGAAGTCCCGCAGTTACAGAAAGAAGGGACTGAAACATCAGTAGCAAATACAGAGAACTTATGAAGTCCCGCAGTTACAGAAAGAATGGACTGAAACATCAGTAGCAAATACAGAGAACTTATGGAGTCCCTCAGTTATAGAAAGAAAGGACTGAAACATCAGTAGCAAATACATTGAACGTATGAAGTCCCTCAGTTATAGAAAGAAAGGACTGAAACATCAGTAGCAAATACAGAGAACTTATGAAGTCCCGCAGTTACAGAAAGAAGGGACTGAAACATCAGTAGCAAATACAGAGAACTTATGAAGTCCCTCAGTTATAGAAAGAAGGGACTGAAACTCCAGTAGCAAATACAGAGAACGTATGAAGTCCCTCAGTTACAGAAAGAAGGGACTGAAACATCATTAACAAATACAGAGAACTTATGAAGTCCCTCAGTTATAGAAAGAAGGGACTGAAACATTAGTGGTAAATACAGAGGACTTGTGAAGTCCCTCAGTTATAGAAAGAAGGGACTGAAACTTCAGTAGCAAATACAGAGAACGTATGAAGTCCCTCAGTTACAGAAAGAAGGGACTGAAACATCAGTAACAAATACAGAGAACTTATGAAGTCCCTCAGTTATAGAAAGAAGGGACTGAAACTTCAGTAGCAAATACAGAGAACGTATGAAGTCCCTCAGTTACAGAAAGAAGGGACTGAAACATCAGTAACAAATACATAGAACTTCTGAAGTCCCTCAGTTACAGAAAGAAGGGACTGAAACATCAGTAGCAAATACAGAGAAGTTATGAAGTGCCTCAGTTATAGAAATAAGGGACTGAAACATGAGTAGCGAATACAGAGAACTTATGAAGTCCCTCAGTTATAGAAAGAAAGGACTGAAACTTCAGTAGCAAATACAGAGAACGTATGAAGTCCCTCAGTTACAGAAAGAAGGGACTGAAACATCAGTAACAAATACAGAGAACTTATGAAGTCCCTCAGTTATAGAAAGAAGGGACTGAAACTTCAGTAGCAAATACAGAGAACGTATGAAGTCCCTCAGTTACAGAAAGAAGGGACTGAAACATCAGTAACAAATACATAGAACTTCTGAAGTCCCTCAGTTACAGAAAGAAGGGACTGAAACATCAGTAGCAAATACAGAGAACTTATGAAGTGCCTCAGTTATAGAAATAAGGGACTGAAACATGAGTAGCGAATACAGAGAACTTATGAAGTCCCTCAGTTATAGAAAGAAAGGACTGAAACATCAGTAGCAAATACAGAGAACGTATGAAGTCCCTCAGTTATAGAAAGAAGGGACTAAAACATTAGTAGCAAATACAGATAACCTATGAAGTCCCTCAGTTATAGAAAGAAGGGACTGAAACTTCAGTAGCAAATACAGAGAACGTATGAAGTCCCTCAGTTACAGAAAGAAGGGACTGAAACATCAGTAACAAATACAGAGAACTTATGAAGTCCCTCAGTTATAGAAAGAAGGGACTGAAACTTCAGTAGCAAATACAGAGAACCTATGAAGTCCCTCAGTTACAGAAAGAAGGGACTGAAACATCAGTAGCAAATACAGAGAACTTATGAAGTCCCGCAGTTACAGAAATAAGGGACTGAAACATCAGTAGCAAATACAGAGAACTTATGAAGTCCCTCAGTTATAGAAAGAAGGGACTGAAACATTAGTGGTAAATACAGAGGACTTGTGAAGTCCCTCAGTTATTGAAAGAAGGGACTGAAACTTCACTAGCAAATACAGAGTACTTATGAAGTCCCTCAGTTATAGAAAGAAGGGACTGAAACTTCAGTAGCAAATACAGAGAACGTATGAAGTCCCTCAGTTACAGAAAGAAGGGACTGAAACATCATTAACAAATACAGAGAACTTCTGAAGTCCCTCAGTTATAGAAAGAGGGGACTGAAACATTAGTGGTAAATACAGAGGACTTGTGAAGTCCCTCAGTTATTGAAAGAAGGGACTGAAACTTCACTAGCAAATACAGAGAACTTATGAAGTCCCTCAGTTACAGAAAGAAGGGACTGAAACATCAGTAGCAAATACAGAGAACTTATGAAGTCCCTCAGTTACAGAAAGAAGGGACTGAAACATCAGTAGCAAATACAGAGAACTTATGGAGTCCCTCAGTTACAGAAAGAAGGGACTGAAACATCAGTAGCAAATACAGAGAACTTATGAAGTCCCTCAGTTACAGAAAGAAGGGACTGAAACATCAGTAGCAAATACAGAGAACTTATGGAGTCCCTCAGTTATAGAAAGAAGGGACTGAAACATTAGTGGTAAATACAGAGAACTTATGAAGTCCCTCAGTTATAGAAAGATGAGACTGAAACATCAGTAGTAAATACATGGTGGAGAACATATGAAGACCCTCAGTTTTAGAAAGAAGGGACTGAAACATCAGTAGCAAATACAGAGAACTTTTGGAGTCCCTCAGTTATAGAAGAAGGGACTGAAACATCAGTAGCAAATATAGAGAACTTATGAAGTGCCTCAGTTATAGAAATAAGGGACTGAAACATGAGTAGCGAATACAGAGAACTTATGAAGTCCCTCAGTTATAGAAAGAAAGGACTGAAACATCAGTAGCAAATACAGAGAACGTATGAAGTCCCTCAGTTATAGAAAGAAGGGACTAAAACATTAGTAGCAAATACAGAGAACTTATGAAGTCCCTCAGTTATAGAAAGAAGGGACTGAAACTTCAGTAGCAAATACAGAGAACGTATGAAGTCCCTCAGTTACAGAAAGAAGGGACTGAAACATCAGTAACAAATACATAGAACTTCTGAAGTCCCTCAGTTACAGAAAGAAGGGAATGAAACATCAGTAGCAAATACAGAGAACTTATGAAGTGCCTCAGTTATAGAAATAAGGGACTGAAACATGAGTAGCGAATACAGAGAACTAATGAAGTCCCTCAGTTATAGAAAGAAAGGACTGAAACATCAGTAGCAAATACAGAGAACGTATGAAGTCCCTCAGTTATAGAAAGAAGGGACTAAAACATTAGTAGCAAATACAGAGAACTTATGAAGTCCCTCAGTTATAGAAAGAAGGGACTGAAACTTCAGTAGCAAATACAGAGAACGTATGAAGTCCCTCAGTTACAGAAAGAAGGGACTGAAACATCAGTAACAAATACATAGAACTTCTGAAGTCCCTCAGTTACAGAAAGAAGGGAATGAAACATCAGTAGCAAATACAGAGAACTTATGAAGTGCCTCAGTTATAGAAATAAGGGACTGAAACATGAGTAGCGAATACAGAGAACTAATGAAGTCCCTCAGTTATAGAAAGAAAGGACTGAAACATCAGTAGCAAATACAGAGAACGTATGAAGTCCCTCAGTTATAGAAAGAAGGGACTAAAACATTAGTAGCAAATACAGATAACTTATGAAGTCCCTCAGTTATAGAAAGAAGGGACTGAAACTTCAGTAGCAAATACAGAGAACGTATGAAGTCCCTCAGTTACAGAAAGAAGGGACTGAAACATCAGTAACAAATACAGAGAACTTATGAAGTCCCTCAGTTATAGAAAGAAGGGACTGAAACTTCAGTAGCAAATACAGAGAACCTATGAAGTCCCTCAGTTACAGAAAGAAGGGACTGAAACATCAGTAGCAAATACAGAGAACTTATGAAGTCCCGCAGTTACAGAAAGAAAGGGCTGAAAAATCAGTAGCAAATACAGAGAACTTATGAAGTCCCTCAGTTACAGAAAGAAGGGACTGAAACATCAGTAGCAAATACAGAGAACTTATGGAGTCCCTCAGTTATAGAAAGAAAGGACTGAAACATCAGTATCAAATACAGAGAATGTATGAAGTCCCTCAGTTATAGAAAGCAAGGACTGAAACATCAGTAGCAAATACAGAGAACTTATGAAGTCCCTCAGTTACAGAAAGAAGGTACTGAAACATCAGTAGCAAACACAGAGAACTTATGAAGTCCCGCAGTTACAGAAAGAAGGGACTGAAACATCAGTAGCAAATACAGAGTACTTATGAAGTCCCTCAGTTATAGAAAGAAGGGACTGAAACTTCAGTAGCAAATACAGAGAACGTATGAAGTCCCTCAGTTACAGAAAGAAGGGACTGAAACATCATTAACAAATACAGAGAACTTATGAAGTCCCTCAGTTATAGAAAGAAGGGACTGAAACATTAGTGGTAAATACAGAGGACTTGTGAAGTCCCTCAGTTATTGAAAGAAGGGACTGAAACTTCACTAGCAAATACAGAGAACCTATGAAGTCCCTCAGTTACAGAAAGAAGGGACTGAAACATCAGTAGCAAATACAGAGAACTTATGAAGTCCCGCAGTTACAGAAAGAAGGGACTGAAACATCAGTAGCAAATACAGAGAACTTATGAAGTCCCTCAGTTACAGAAAGAAGGGACTGAAACATCAGTAGCAAATACAGAGAACTTATGGAGTCCCTCAGTTATAGAAAGAAGGGACTGAAACATTAGTGGTAAATACAGAGAACTTATGAAGTCCCTCAGTTATAGAAAGATGAGACTGAAACATCAGTAGTAAATACATGGTGGAGAACATATGAAGACCCTCAGTTTTAGAAAGAAGGGACTGAAACATCAGTAGCAAATACAGAGAACTTTTGGAGTCCCTCAGTTATAGAAGAAGGGACTGAAACATCAGTAGCAAATATAGAGAACTTATGAAGTGCCTCAGTTATAGAAATAAGGGACTGAAACATGAGTAGCGAATACAGAGAACTTATGAAGTCCCGCAGTTACAGAAAGAAGGGACTGAAACATCAGTAGCAAATACAGAGAACTTATGAAGTCCCTCAGTTACAGAAAGAAGGGACTGAAACATCAGTAGCAAATACAGAGAACTTATGGAGTCCCTCAGTTATAGAAAGAAAGGACTGAAACATCAGTATCAAATACAGAGAATGTATGAAGTCCCTCAGTTATAGAAAGAAAGGACTGAAACATCAGTAGCAAATACAGAGAACTCATGAAGTCCCTCAGTTACAGAAAGAAGGTACTGAAACATCAGTAGCAAACACAGAGAACTTATGAAGTCCCGCAGTTACAGAAAGAAGGGACTGAAACATCAGTAGCAAATACAGAGTACTTATGAAGTCCCTCAGTTATAGAAAGAAGGGACTGAAACTTCAGTAGCAAATACAGAGAACGTATGAAGTCCCTCAGTTACAGAAAGAAGGGACTGAAACATCATTAACAAATACAGAGAACTTATGAAGTCCCTCAGTTATAGAAAGAAGGGACTGAAACATTAGTGGTAAATACAGAGGACTTGTGAAGTCCCTCAGTTATTGAAAGAAGGGACTGAAACTTCACTAGCAAATACAGAGAACCTATGAAGTCCCTCAGTTACAGAAAGAAGGGACTGAAACATCAGTAGCAAATACAGAGAACTTATGAAGTCCCGCAGTTACAGAAAGAAGGGACTGAAACATCAGTAGCAAATACAGAGAACTTATGAAGTCCCTCAGTTACAGAAAGAAGGGACTGAAACATCAGTAGTAAATACATGGTGGAGAACATATGAAGACCCTCAGTTTTAGAAAGAAGGGACTGAAACATCAGTAGCAAATACAGAGAACTTTTGGAGTCCCTCAGTTATAGAAGAAGGGACTGAAACATCAGTAGCAAATATAGAGAACTTATGAAGTGCCTCAGTTATAGAAATAAGGGACTGAAACATGATTAGCGAATACAGAGAACTTATGAAGTCCCTCAGTTATAGAAAGAAAGGACTGAAACATCAGTAGCAAATACAGAGAACGTATGAAGTCCCTCAGTTATAGAAAGAAGGGACTAAAACATTAGTAGCAAATACAGAGAACTTATGAAGTCCCTCAGTTATAGAAAGAAGGGACTGAAACTTCAGTAGCAAATACAGAGAACGTATGAAGTCCCTCAGTTACAGAAAGAAGGGACTGAAACATCAGTAACAAATACATAGAACTTCTGAAGTCCCTCAGTTACAGAAAGAAGGGACTGAAACATCAGTAGCAAATACAGAGAACTTATGAAGTGCCTCAGTTATAGAAATAAGGGACTGAAACATGAGTAGCGAATACAGAGAACTTATGAAGTCCCTCAGTTATAGAAAGAAGGGACTGAAACATTAGTGGTAAATACAGAGAACTTATGAAGTCCCTCAGTTATAGAAAGATGAGACTGAAACATCAGTAGTAAATACATGGTGGAGAACATATGAAGACCCTCAGTTTTAGAAAGAAGGGACTGAAACATCAGTAGCAAATACAGAGAACTTTTGGAGTCCCTCAGTTATAGAAGAAGGGACTGAAACATCAGTAGCAAATATAGAGAACTTATGAAGTGCCTCAGTTATAGAAATAAGGGACTGAAACATGAGTAGCGAATACAGAGAACTTATGAAGTCCCGCAGTTACAGAAAGAAGGGACTGAAACATCAGTAGCAAATACAGAGAACTTATGAAGTCCCTCAGTTACAGAAAGAAGGGACTGAAACATCAGTAGCAAATACAGAGAACTTATGGAGTCCCTCAGTTATAGAAAGAAAGGACTGAAACATCAGTATCAAATACAGAGAATGTATGAAGTCCCTCAGTTATAGAAAGAAAGGACTGAAACATCAGTAGCAAATACAGAGAACTTATGAAGTCCCTCAGTTACAGAAAGAAGGTACTGAAACATCAGTAGCAAACACAGAGAACTTATGAAGTCCCGCAGTTACAGAAAGAAGGGACTGAAACATCAGTAGCAAATACAGAGTACTTATGAAGTCCCTCAGTTATAGAAAGAAGGGACTGAAACTTCAGTAGCAAATACAGAGAACGTATGAAGTCCCTCAGTTACAGAAAGAAGGGACTGAAACATCATTAACAAATACAGAGAACTTATGAAGTCCCTCAGTTATAGAAAGAAGGGACTGAAACATTAGTGGTAAATACAGAGGACTTGTGAAGTCCCTCAGTTATTGAAAGAAGGGACTGAAACTTCACTAGCAAATACAGAGAACCTATGAAGTCCCTCAGTTACAGAAAGAAGGGACTGAAACATCAGTAGCAAATACAGAGAACTTATGAAGTCCCGCAGTTACAGAAAGAAGGGACTGAAACATCAGTAGCAAATACAGAGAACTTATGAAGTCCCTCAGTTACAGAAAGAAGGGACTGAAACATCAGTAGTAAATACATGGTGGAGAACATATGAAGACCCTCAGTTTTAGAAAGAAGGGACTGAAACATCAGTAGCAAATACAGAGAACTTTTGGAGTCCCTCAGTTATAGAAGAAGGGACTGAAACATCAGTAGCAAATATAGAGAACTTATGAAGTGCCTCAGTTATAGAAATAAGGGACTGAAACATGATTAGCGAATACAGAGAACTTATGAAGTCCCTCAGTTATAGAAAGAAAGGACTGAAACATCAGTAGCAAATACAGAGAACGTATGAAGTCCCTCGGTTATAGAAAGAAGGGACTAAAACATTAGTAGCAAATACAGAGAACTTATGAAGTCCCTCAGTTATAGAAAGAAGGGACTGAAACTTCAGTAGCAAATACAGAGAACGTATGAAGTCCCTCAGTTACAGAAAGAAGGGACTGAAACATCAGTAACAAATACATAGAACTTCTGAAGTCCCTCAGTTACAGAAAGAAGGGACTGAAACATCAGTAGCAAATACAGAGAACTTATGAAGTGCCTCAGTTATAGAAATAAGGGACTGAAACATGAGTAGCGAATACAGAGAACTTATGAAGTCCCTCAGTTATAGAAAGAAAGGACTGAAACATCAGTAGCAAATACAGAGAACGTATGAAGTCCCTCAGTTATAGAAAGAAGGGACTAAAACATTAGTAGCAAATACAGATAACTTATGAAGTCCCTCAGTTATAGAAAGAAGGGACTGAAACTTCAGTAGCAAATACAGAGAACGTATGAAGTCCCTCAGTTACAGAAAGAAGGGACTGAAACATCAGTAACAAATACAGAGAACTTATGAAGTCCCTCAGTTATAGAAAGAAGGGACTGAAACTTCAGTAGCAAATACAGAGAACCTATGAAGTCCCTCAGTTACAGAAAGAAGGGACTGAAACATCAGTAGCAAATACAGAGAACTTATGAAGTCCCGCAGTTACAGAAAGAAGGGACTGAAACATCAGTAGCAAATACAGAGAACTTATGAAGTCCCTCAGTTATAGAAAGAAGGGACTGAAACATTAGTGGTAAATACAGAGGACTTGTGAAGTCCCTCAGTTATTGAAAGAAGGGACTGAAACTTCACTAGCAAATACAGAGTACTTATGAAGTCCCTCAGTTATAGAAAGAAGGGACTGAAACTTCAGTAGCAAATACAGAGAACGTATGAAGTCCCTCAGTTACAGAAAGAAGGGACTGAAACATCATTAACAAATACAGAGAACTTATGAAGTCCCTCAGTTATAGAAAGAAGGGACTGAAACATTAGTGGTAAATACAGAGGACTTGTGAAGTCCCTCAGTTATTGAAAGAAGGGACTGAAACTTCACTAGCAAATACAGAGAACCTATGAAGTCCCTCAGTTACAGAAAGAAGGGACTGAAACATCAGTAGCAAATACAGAGAACTTATGAAGTCCCTCAGTTACAGAAAGAAGGGACTGAAACATCAGTAGCAAATACAGAGAACTTATGGAGTCCCTCAGTTATAGAAAGAAGGGACTGAAACATTAGTGGTAATTACAGAGAACTTATGAAGTCCCTAAGTTATAGAAAGATGAGACTGAAACATCAGTAGTAAATACATGGTGGAGAACATATGAAGACCCTCAGTTTTAGAAAGAAGGGACTGAAACATCAGTAGCAAATACAGAGAACTTTTGGAGTCCCTCAGTTATAGAAGAAGGGACTGAAACATCAGTAGCAAATATAGAGAACTTATGAAGTGCCTCAGTTATAGAAATAAGGGACTGAAACATGAGTAGCGAATACAGAGAACTTATGAAGTCCCTCAGTTATAGAAAGAAAGGACTGAAACATCAGTAGCAAATACAGAGAACGTATGAAGTCCCTCAGTTATAGAAAGAAGGGACTAAAACATTAGTAGCAAATACAGAGAACTTATGAAGTCCCTCAGTTATAGAAAGAAGGGACTGAAACTTCAGTAGCAAATACAGAGAACGTATGAAGTCCCTCAGTTACAGAAAGAAGGGACTGAAACATCAGTAACAAATACATAGAACTTCTGAAGTCCCTCAGTTACAGAAAGAAGGGACTGAAACATCAGTAGCAAATACAGAGAACTTATGAAGTGCCTCAGTTATAGAAATAAGGGACTGAAACATGAGTAGCGAATACAGAGAACTTATGAAGTCCCTCAGTTATAGAAAGAAAGGACTGAAACATCAGTAGCAAATACAGAGAACGTATGAAGTCCCTCAGTTATAGAAAGAAGGGACTAAAACATTAGTAGCAAATACAGATAACTTATGAAGTCCCTCAGTTATAGAAAGAAGGGACTGAAACTTCAGTAGCAAATACAGAGAACGTATGAAGTCCCTCAGTTACAGAAAGAAGGGACTGAAACATCAGTAACAAATACAGAGAACTTATTTTTTATTTTTTATTTCACCTTTATTTAACCAGGTAGGCTAGTTGAGAACAAGTTCTCATTTGCAACTGCGACCTGGCCAAGATAAGGCATAGCAGTGTGAACAGACAACACAGAGTTACACATGGAGTAAACAATTAACAAGTCAATAACACAGTAGAAAAAAGGGGAGTCTATATATACATTGTGTGCAAAAGGCATGAGAAGGTAGGCAAATAATTACAATTATGCAGATTAACACTGGAGTGATAAATGATCAGATGGTTATGTAAAGGTAGAGATATTGGCGTGCAAAAGAGCAGAAAAATAAATAAATAAAAACAGTATGGGGATGAGGTAGGTGAAAATGGGTGGGCTATTTACCAATAGACTATGTACAGCTGCAGCGATCGGTTAGCTGCTCAGATAGCAGATGTTTGAAGTTGGTGAGGGAGATAAAAGTCTCCAACTTCAGTGATTTTTGCAATTCGTTCCTATCACAGGCAGCAGAGAACTGGAACGAAAGGCGGCCAAATGAGGTGTTGGCTTTAGGGATGATCAGTGAGATACACCTGCTGGAGCGCGTGCTACGGATGGGTGTTGCCATCGTAACCAGTGAACTGAGATAAGGCGGAGCTTTACCTAGCATGGACTTGTAGATGAGCTGGAGCCAGTGGGTCTGGCGACGAATATGTAGCGAGGGCCAGCCGATTAGAGCATACAAGTCGCAGTGGTGGGTGGTATAAGGTGCTTTAGTGACAAAACGGATGGCACTGTGATAAACTGCATCCAGTTTGCTGAGTAGAGTGTTGGAAGCAATTTTGTAGATGACATCGCCGAAGTCGAGGATCGGTAGGATAGTCAGTTTTACTAGGGTAAGTTTGGCGGCGTGAGTGAAGGAGGCTTTGTTGCGGAATAGAAAGCCGACTCTTGATTTGATTTTCGATTGGAGATGTTTGATATGGGTCTGGAAGGAGAGTTTAGAGTCTAGCCAGACACCTAGGTACTTATAGATGTCCACATATTCAAGGTCGGAACCATCCAGGGTGGTGATGCTGGTCAGGCGTGCGGGTGCAGGCAGCGAACGGTTGAAAAGCATGCATTTGGTTTTACTAGCGTTTAAGAGCAGTTGGAGGCCACGGAAGGAGTGCTGTATGGCATTGAAGCTCGTTTGGAGGTTAGATAGCACAGTGTCCAAGGACGGGCCGGAAGTATATAGAATGGTGTCGTCTGCGTAGAGGTGGATCAGGGAATCGCCCGCAGCATGAGAAACATCATTGATATATACAGAGAAAAGAGTCGGCCCGAGAATTGAACCCTGTGGCACCCCCATAGAGACTGCCAGAGGACCGGACAGCATGCCCTCCGATTTGACACACTGAACTCTGTCTGCAAAGTAATTGGTGAACCAGGCAAGGCAGTCATCCGAAAAACCGAGGCTACTGAGTCTGCCAATAAGAATACGGTGATTGACAGAGTCGAAAGCCTTGGCAAGGTCTATGAAGACGGCTGCACAGTACTGTCTTTTATCGATGGCGGTTATGATATCGTTTAGCACCTTGAGCGTGGCTGAGGTACACCCGTGACCAGCTCGGAAACCAGATTGCACAGCGGAGAAGGTACGGTGGGATTCAAGATGGTCAGTGATCTGTTTGTTGACTTGGCTTTCGAAGACCTTAGATAGGCAGGGCAGGATGGATATTGGTCTGTAACAGTTTGGGTCCAGGGTGTCGCCCCCTTTGAAGAGGGGGATGACTGCGGCAGCTTTCCAATCCTTGGGGATCTCAGACGATATGAAAGAGAGGTTGAACAGGCTGGTAATAGGGGTTGCGACAATGGCGGCGGATAGTTTCAGGAATAGAGGGTCCAGATTGTCAAGCCCAGCTGATTTGTACGGGTCCAGGTTTTGCAGCTCTTTCAGAACATCTGCTATCTGGATTTGGGTAAAGGAGAACCTGGAGAGGCTTGGGCGAGTAGCTGCGGGGGGGGGGGAGCTGTTGGACGAGGTTGGAGTAGCCAGGCGGAAGGCATGGCCAGCCGTTGAGAAATGCTTGTTGAAGTTTTCGATAATCATGGATTTATCGGTGGTGACCGTGTTACCTAGCCTCAGTGCAGTGGGCAGCTGGGAGGAGGTGCTCTTGTTCTCCATGGACTTCACAGTGTCCCAGAACTTTTTGGAGTTGGAGCTACAGGATGCAAACTTCTGCCTGAAGAAGTTGGCTTTAGCTTTCCTGACTGACTGTGTGTATTGGTTCCTGACTTCCCTGAACAGTTGCATATCGCGGGGACTGTTCGATGTTAGTGCAGTCCGCCACAGGATGTTTTTGTGCTGGTCGAGGGCAGTCAGGTCTGGAGTGAACCAGGGGCTATATCTGTTCTTAGTTCTGCATTTTTTGAACGGAGCATGCTTATCTAAAATGGTGAGGAAGTTACTTTTAAAGAAAGACCAGGCATCCTCAACTGACGGGATGAGGTCAATGTCCTTCCAGGATACCCGGGCCAGGTCGATTAGAAAGGCCTGCTCACAGAAGTGTTTTAGGGAGCGTTTGACAGTGATGAGGGGTGGTCGTTTGACTGCGGCTCCGTAGCGGATACAGGCAATGAGGCAGTGATCGCTGAGATCCTGGTTGAAGACAGCGGAGGTGTATTTGGAGGGCCAGTTGGTCAGGATGACGTCAATGAGGGTGCCCTTGTTTACAGAGTTAGGGTTGTACCTGGTGGGTTCCTTGATGATTTGAGTGAGATTGAGGGCATCTAGCTTAGATTGTAGGACTGCCGGGGTGTTAAGCATATCCCAGTTTAGGTCACCTAACAGAACAAACTCTGAAGCTAGATGGGGGGCGATCAATTCACAAATGGTGTCCAGGGCACAGCTGGGAGCTGAGGGGGGTCGGTAGCAGGCGGCAACAGTGAGAGACTTATTTCTGGAGAGAGTAATTTTCAAAATTAGTAGTTCGAACTGTTTGGGTATGGACCTGGAAAGTATGACATTACTTTGCAGGCTCTCTCTGCAGTAGACTGCAACTCCTCCTCCTTTGGCAGTTCTATCTTGACGGAAGATGTTATAGTTGGGTATGGAAATCTCAGAATTTTTGGTGGCCTTCCTGAGCCAGGATTCAGACACGGCAAGGACATCAGGGTTAGCAGAGTGTGCTAGAGCAGTGAGTAAGACAAACTTAGGGAGGAGGCTTCTGATGTTGACATGCATGAAACCAAGGCTTTTTCGATCACAGAAGTCAACAAATGAGGGTGCCTGGGGACATGCAGGGCCTGGGTTTACCTCCACATCACCCGCGGAACAGAGAAGGAGTAGTATGAGGGTGCGGCTGAAGGCTATCAAAACTGGTCGCCTAGGGCGTTGGGGACAGAGAATAAGAGGAGCAGGTTTCTGGGCATGGTAGAATATATTCAGGGCATAATGCGCAAACAGGGGTATGGTGGGGTGCGGGTACAGCGGAGGTAAGCCCAGGCACTGGGTGATGATGAGAGAGGTTGTATCTCTGGACATGCTGGTTGTAATGGGTGAGGTCACCTCATGTGTGGGGGGTGGGACAAAGGAGGTAACAGGGGTATAAAGAGTGGAACTAGGGGCTCCATTGTAAACTAAAACAATTATAACTAACCTGCACAACAGTATACAAGGCATATTGACATATGAGAGAGACATACAGCGAGGCATACAGTAATCACAGGTGTTGAATTGGGAGAGCTAGCTAAAACAGTAGGTGAGACAACAGCTAATCAGCTAGCACAACAACAGCAGGTAGAATGGCGATTGATTAGGCAGAGAGGGTCGGATTAACTACACACAGAGCCTAAGTGCGGCTGGGGCCGACAGATAAAACATAAACAAGCAGAATGGATTACCGTGATTAATGGACAGTCCAGCATGCATCAGCTATGTAGCCAAGTGATCAGTGTCCAAGGGGCAGCGGTGGATGGGGCAGGGAAGCTGGACTGGCGAGTGTTATCCAGGTTAGAAAACTAACAATGACCAAATAGCTTGTAGCCAGTTAGCTGGTTAGCTTCTGGAGGTTCTTGAGTGTGTTCTAAAAATGTAAAGATAATAGCAGTTCCGTATCACATTGGGTGAGGCAGGTTACCGGAAGGTATAAACAAATTAAAAATCGAAAAGGGATAGAAAGTAAATATGGGTTCAGTGAGTGTTTGGGACGCGGCGATTCAGACGGTTAGCAGGCCTGTGCTAACAAGCTAACAGTTAGTAGACGGTGCTAAACACGGTAGCAGTTAGCGGACCGGGCTAAACAAGCTAGCAGTTAGCAGGCCGAATTTGCAAGCAAGGAGATAGCAAGGGCTAGAGAGTTAGCCTTTGGGGACGTCGCGATGGGGGTATCTGTTTATTCCTCTTCATGCAGTGACATCGATGGACCGGTCGTGGGTCTGGATATTGTAGCCCAGGAGCTCAAAATGTTCCGTTTGCGATGGGAATCCGGGGATGAAAAATAAAATAAAATAATAAATAGGTCCGTTATGCTCTGGTTAGAGTCGCGTTGTTCGAACTGGCGAGAGCTTTCCGAGCTAAAGGTTAGCTGATGACCGGTTAGCTGAAGACCGCTAGCAATGTTTTGCTGAAGCTGGTAGTTCGTTGGCTAGCTTCAGTTGAGGGGTTCCAGGTCCGAAGTAAATATAAAAACTTTAGGAAAAATAGCTACGTTGGGTGAGGCGGGTTGCAGGAGAGTATTTAGAAGAAGTTGAGGTTCAGCAAAAAGTTTTAAAGATATGTGAAGAAAAAAAAAAAAACGAAAACAAACGATATATACAAGGGACACTACACGACAATACGTCCTACTGCTACGCCATCTTGGACCGCAGTTATAGAAAGAAGGGACTGAAACTTCAGTAGCAAATACAGAGAACCTATGAAGTCCCTCAGTTACAGAAAGAAGGGACTGAAACATCAGTAGCAAATACAGAGAACTTATGAAGTCCCGCAGTTACAGAAAGAAGGGACTGAAAAATCAGTAGCAAATACAGAGAACTTATGAAGTCCCTCAGTTACAGAAAGAAGGGACTGAAACATCAGTAGCAAATACAGAGAACTTATGGAGTCCCTCAGTTATAGAAAGAAAGGACTGAAACATCAGTAGCAAATACAGAGAACTTATGAAGTCCCTCAGTTACAGAAAGAAGGTACTGAAACATCAGTAGCAAACACAGAGAACTTATGAAGTCCTGCAGTTACAGAAAGAAGGGACTGAAACATCAGTAGCAAATACAGAGTACTTATGAAGTCCCTCAGTTATAGAAAGAAGGGACTGAAACTTCAGTAGCAAATACAGAGAACGTATGAAGTCCCTCAGTTACAGAAAGAAGGGACTGAAACATCATTAACAAATACAGAGAACTTATGAAGTCCCTCAGTTATAGAAAGAAGGGACTGAAACATTAGTGGTAAATACAGAGGACTTGTGAAGTCCCTCAGTTATTCAAAGAAGGGACTGAAACTTCACTAGCAAATACAGAGAACCTATGAAGTCCCTCAGTTACAGAAAGAAGGGACTGAAACATCAGTAGCAAATACAGAGAACTTATGAAGTCCCGCAGTTACAGAAAGAAGGGACTGAAACATCAGTAGCAAATACAGAGAACTTATGAAGTCCCTCAGTTACAGAAAGAAGGGACTGAAACATCAGTAGCAAATACAGAGAACTTATGGAGTCCCTCAGTTATAGAAAGAAGGGACTGAAACATTAGTGGTAAATACAGAGAACTTATGAAGTCCCTCAGTTATAGAAAGATGAGACTGAAACATCAGTAGTAAATACATGGTGGAGAACATATGAAGACCCTCAGTTTTAGAAAGAAGGGACTGAAACATCAGTAGCAAATACAGAGAACTTTTGGAGTCCCTCAGTTATAGAAGAAGGGACTGAAACATCAGTAGCAAATATAGAGAACTTATGAAGTGCCTCAGTTATAGAAATAAGGGACTGAAACATGAGTAGCGAATACAGAGAACTTATGAAGTCCCGCAGTTACAGAAAGAAGGGACTGAAACATCAGTAGCAAATACAGAGAACTTATGAAGTCCCTCAGTTACAGAAAGAAGGGACTGAAACATCAGTAGCAAATACAGAGAACTTATGGAGTCCCTCAGTTATAGAAAGAAAGGACTGAAACATCAGTATCAAATACAGAGAATGTATGAAGTCCCTCAGTTATAGAAAGAAAGGACTGAAACATCAGTAGCAAATACAGAGAACTTATGAAGTCCCTCAGTTACAGAAAGAAGGTACTGAAACATCAGTAGCAACACAGAGAACTTATGAAGTCCCGCAGTTACAGAAAGAAGGGACTGAAACATCAGTAGCAAATACAGAGTACTTATGAAGTCCCTCAGTTATAGAAAGAAGGGACTGAAACTTCAGTAGCAAATACAGAGAACGTATGAAGTCCCTCAGTTACAGAAAGAAGGGACTGAAACATCATTAACAAATACAGAGAACTTATGAAGTCCCTCAGTTATAGAAAGAAGGGACTGAAACATTAGTGGTAAATACAGAGGACTTGTGAAGTCCCTCAGTTATTGAAAGAAGGGACTGAAACTTCACTAGCAAATACAGAGAACCTATGAAGTCCCTCAGTTACAGAAAGAAGGGACTGAAACATCAGTAGCAAATACAGAGAACTTATGAAGTCCCGCAGTTACAGAAAGAAGGGACTGAAACATCAGTAGCAAATACAGAGAACTTATGAAGTCCCTCAGTTACAGAAAGAAGGGACTGAAACATCAGTAGTAAATACATGGTGGAGAACATATGAAGACCCTCAGTTTTAGAAAGAAGGGACTGAAACATCAGTAGCAAATACAGAGAACTTTTGGAGTCCCTCAGTTATAGAAGAAGGGACTGAAACATCAGTAGCAAATATAGAGAACTTATGAAGTGCCTCAGTTATAGAAATAAGGGACTGAAACATGATTAGCGAATACAGAGAACTTATGAAGTCCCTCAGTTATAGAAAGAAAGGACTGAAACATCAGTAGCAAATACAGAGAACGTATGAAGTCCCTCAGTTATAGAAAGAAGGGACTAAAACATTAGTAGCAAATACAGAGAACTTATGAAGTCCCTCAGTTATAGAAAGAAGGGACTGAAACTTCAGTAGCAAATACAGAGAACGTATGAAGTCCCTCAGTTACAGAAAGAAGGGACTGAAACATCAGTAACAAATACATAGAACTTCTGAAGTCCCTCAGTTACAGAAAGAAGGGACTGAAACATCAGTAGCAAATACAGAGAACTTATGAAGTGCCTCAGTTATAGAAATAAGGGACTGAAACATGAGTAGCGAATACAGAGAACTTATGAAGTCCCTCAGTTATAGAAAGAAAGGACTGAAACATCAGTAGCAAATACAGAGAACGTATGAAGTCCCTCAGTTATAGAAAGAAGGGACTAAAACATTAGTAGCAAATACAGATAACTTATGAAGTCCCTCAGTTATAGAAAGAAGGGACTGAAACTTCAGTAGCAAATACAGAGAACGTATGAAGTCCCTCAGTTACAGAAAGAAGGGACTGAAACATCAGTAACAAATACAGAGAACTTATGAAGTCCCTCAGTTATAGAAAGAAGGGACTGAAACTTCAGTAGCAAATACAGAGAACCTATGAAGTCCCTCAGTTACAGAAAGAAGGGACTGAAACATCAGTAGCAAATACAGAGAACTTATGAAGTCCCGCAGTTACAGAAAGAAGGGACTGAAACATCAGTAGCAAATACAGAGAACTTATGAAGTCCCTCAGTTATAGAAAGAAGGGACTGAAACATTAGTGGTAAATACAGAGGACTTGTGAAGTCCCTCAGTTATTGAAAGAAGGGACTGAAACTTCACTAGCAAATACAGAGTACTTATGAAGTCCCTCAGTTATAGAAAGAAGGGACTGAAACTTCAGTAGCAAATACAGAGAACGTATGAAGTCCCTCAGTTACAGAAAGAAGGGACTGAAACATCATTAACAAATACAGAGAACTTATGAAGTCCCTCAGTTATAGAAAGAAAGGACTGAAACATCAGTAGCAAATACAGAGAACGTATGAAGTCCCTCAGTTATAGAAAGAAGGGACTAAAACATTAGTAGCAAATACAGATAACTTATGAAGTCCCTCAGTTATAGAAAGAAGGGACTGAAACTTCAGTAGCAAATACAGAGAACGTATGAAGTCCCTCAGTTACAGAAAGAAGGGACTGAAACATCAGTAACAAATACAGAGAACTTATGAAGTCCCTCAGTTATAGAAAGAAGGGACTGAAACTTCAGTAGCAAATACAGAGAACCTATGAAGTCCCTCAGTTACAGAAAGAAGGGACTGAAACATCAGTAGCAAATACAGAGAACTTATGAAGTCCCGCAGTTACAGAAAGAAGGGACTGAAACATCAGTAGCAAATACAGAGAACTTATGAAGTCCCTCAGTTATAGAAAGAAGGGACTGAAACATTAGTGGTAAATACAGAGGACTTGTGAAGTCCCTCAGTTATTGAAAGAAGGGACTGAAACTTCACTAGCAAATACAGAGTACTTATGAAGTCCCTCAGTTATAGAAAGAAGGGACTGAAACTTCAGTAGCAAATACAGAGAACGTATGAAGTCCCTCAGTTACAGAAAGAAGGGACTGAAACATCATTAACAAATACAGAGAACTTATGAAGTCCCTCAGTTATAGAAAGAAGGGACTGAAACATTAGTGGTAAATACAGAGGACTTGTGAAGTCCCTCAGTTATTGAAAGAAGGGACTGAAACTTCACTAGCAAATACAGAGAACCTATGAAGTCCCTCAGTTACAGAAAGAAGGGACTGAAACATCAGTAGCAAATACAGAGAACTTATGAAGTCCCTCAGTTACAGAAAGAAGGGACTGAAACATCAGTAGCAAATACAGAGAACTTATGGAGTCCCTCAGTTATAGAAAGAAGGGACTGAAACATTAGTGGTAATTACAGAGAACTTATGAAGTCCCTAAGTTATAGAAAGATGAGACTGAAACATCAGTAGTAAATACATGGTGGAGAACATATGAAGACCCTCAGTTTTAGAAAGAAGGGACTGAAACATCAGTAGCAAATACAGAGAACTTTTGGAGTCCCTCAGTTATAGAAGAAGGGACTGAAACATCAGTAGCAAATATAGAGAACTTATGAAGTGCCTCAGTTATAGAAATAAGGGACTGAAACATGAGTAGTGAATACAGAGAACTTATGAAGTCCCTCAGTTATAGAAAGAAGGGACTGAAACTTCAGTAGCAAATACAGAGAACGTATGAAGTCCCTCAGTTACAGAAAGAAGGGACTGAAACATCAGTAACAAATACATAGAACTTCTGAAGTCCCTCAGTTACAGAAAGAAGGGACTGAAACATCAGTAGCAAATACAGAGAACTTATGAAGTGCCTCAGTTATAGAAATAAGGGACTGAAACATGAGTAGCGAATACAGAGAACTTATGAAGTCCCTCAGTTATAGAAAGAAAGGACTGAAACATCAGTAGCAAATACAGAGAACGTATGAAGTCCCTCAGTTATAGAAAGAAGGGACTAAAACATCAGTAGCAAATACAGAGAACTTATGAAGTCCCTCAGTTATAGAAAGAAGGGACTGAAACTTCAGTAGCAAATACAGAGAACGTATGAAGTCCCTCAGTTACAGAAAGAAGGGACTGAAACATCAGTAACAAATACAGAGAACTTATGAAGTCCCTCAGTTATAGAAAGAAGGGACTGAAACTTCAGTAGCAAATACAGAGAACCTATGAAGTCCCTCAGTTACAGAAAGAAGGGACTGAAACATCAGTAGCAAATACAGAGAACTTATGAAGTCCCGCAGTTACAGAAAGAAGGGACTGAAAAATCAGTAGCAAATACAGAGAACTTATGAAGTCCCTCAGTTACAGAAAGAAGGGACTGAAACATCAGTAGCAAATACAGAGAACTTATGGAGTCCCTCAGTTATAGAAAGAAAGGACTGAAACATCAGTATCAAATACAGAGAATGTATGAAGTCCCTCAGTTATAGAAAGAAAGGACTGAAACATCAGTAGCAAATACAGAGAACTTATGAAGTCCCTCAGTTACAGAAAGAAGGTACTGAAACATCAGTAGCAAACACAGAGAACTTATGAAGTCCTGCAGTTACAGAAAGAAGGGACTGAAACATCAGTAGCAAATACAGAGTACTTATGAAGTCCCTCAGTTATAGAAAGAAGGGACTGAAACTTCAGTAGCAAATACAGAGAACGTATGAAGTCCCTCAGTTACAGAAAGAAGGGACTGAAACATCATTAACAAATACATAGAACTTATGAAGTCCCTCAGTTATAGAAAGAAGGGACTGAAACATTAGTGGTAAATACAGAGGACTTGTGAAGTCCCTCAGTTATTCAAAGAAGGGACTGAAACTTCACTAGCAAATACAGAGAACCTATGAAGTCCCTCAGTTACAGAAAGAAGGGACTGAAACATCAGTAGCAAATACAGAGAACTTATGAAGTCCCGCAGTTACAGAAAGAAGGGACTGAAACATCAGTAGCAAATACAGAGAACTTATGAAGTCCCTCAGTTACAGAAAGAAGGGATTGAAACATCAGTAGCAAATACAGAGAACTTATGGAGTCCCTCAGTTATAGAAAGAAGGGACTGAAACATTAGTGGTAAATACAGAGAACTTATGAAGTCCCTCAGTTATAGAAAGATGAGACTGAAACATCAGTAGTAAATACATGGTGGAGAACATATGAAGACCCTCAGTTTTAGAAAGAAGGGACTGAAACATCAGTAGCAAATACAGAGAACTTTTGGAGTCCCTCAGTTATAGAAGAAGGGACTGAAACATCAGTAGCAAATATAGAGAACTTATGAAGTGCCTCAGTTATAGAAATAAGGGACTGAAACATGAGTAGCGAATACAGAGAACTTATGAAGTCCCTCAGTTATAGAAAGAAAGGACTGAAACATCAGTAGCAAATACAGAGAACGTATGAAGTCCCTCAGTTATAGAAAGAAGGGACTAAAACATTAGTAGCAAATACAGAGAATTTATGAAGTCCCTCAGTTATAGAAAGAAGGGACTGAAACTTCAGTAGCAAATACAGAGAACGTATGAAGTCCCTCAGTTACAGAAAGAAGGGACTGAAACATCAGTAACAAATACATAGAACTTCTGAAGTCCCTCAGTTACAGAAAGAAGGGACTGAAACATCAGTAGCAAATACAGAGAACTTATGAAGTGCCTCAGTTATAGAAATAAGGGACTGAAACATGAGTAGCGAATACAGAGAACTTATGAAGTCCCTCAGTTATAGAAAGAAAGGACTGAAACATCAGTAGCAAATACAGAGAACGTATGAAGTCCCTAAGTTATAGAAAGAAGGGACTAAAACATTAGTAGCAAATACAGAGAACTTATGAAGTCCCTCAGTTATATAAAGAAGGGACTGAAACTTCAGTAGCAAATACAGAGAACGTATGAAGTCCCTCAGTTACAGAAAGAAGGGACTGAAACATCAGTAGCAAATACAGAGAACTTATGAAGTCCCGCAGTTACAGAAAGAAGGGACTGAAACATCAGGAGCAAATACAGAGAACTTATGGAGTCCCTCAGTTATAGAAAGAAAGGACTGAAACATCAGTAGCAAATACAGAGAATGTATGAAGTCCCTCAGTTTTAGAAAGAAAGGACTGAAACATCAGTAGCAAATACAGAGAACTTATGAAGTCCCTCAGTTACAGAAAGAAGGTACTGAAACATCAGTAGCAAACACAGAGAACTTATGAAGTCCCGCAGTTACAGAAAGAAGGGACTGAAACATCAGTAGCAAATACAGAGTACTTATGAAGTCCCTCAGTTATAGAAAGAAGGGACTGAAACTTCAGTAGCAAATACAGAGAACGTATGAAGTCCCTCAGTTACAGAAAGAAGGGACTGAAACATCATTAACAAATACAGAGAACTTATGAAGTCCCTCAGTTATAGAAAGAAGGGACTGAAACATTAGTGGTAAATACAGAGGACTCGTGAAGTCCCTCAGTTATTGAAAGAAGGGACTGAAACTTCACTAGCAAATACAGAGAACCTATGAAGTCCCTCAGTTACAGAAAGAAGGGACTGAAACATCAGTAGCAAATACAGAGAACTTATGAAGTCCCGCAGTTACAGAAAGAAGGGACTGAAACATCAGTAGCAAATACAGAGAACTTATGAAGTCCCTCAGTTACAGAAAGAAGGGACTGAAACATCAGTAGCAAATACAGAGAACTTATGGAGTCCCTCAGTTATAGAAAGAAGGGACTGAAACATTAGTGGTAAATACAGAGAACTTATGAAGTCCCTCAGTTATAGAAAGATGAGACTGAAACATCAGTAGTAAATACATGGTGGAGAACATATGAAGACCCTCAGTTTTAGAAAGAAGGGACTGAAACATCAGTAGCAAATACAGAGAACTTTTGGAGTCCCTCAGTTATAGAAGAAGGGACTGAAACCTCATTAGCAAATATAGAGAACTTATGAAGTGCCTCAGTTATAGAAATAAGGGACTGAAACATGAGTTGCGAATACAGAGAACTTATGAAGTCCCTCAGTTATAGAAAGAAAGGACTGAAACATCAGTAGCAAATACAGAGAACGTATGAAGTCCCTCAGTTATAGAAAGAAGGGACTAAAACATTAGTAGCAAATACAGAGAATTTATGAAGTCCCTCAGTTATAGAAAGAAGGGACTGAAACTTCAGTAGCAAATACAGAGAACGTATGAAGTCCCTCAGTTACAGAAAGAAGGGACTGAAACATCAGTAACAAATACATAGAACTTCTGAAGTCCCTCAGTTACAGAAAGAAGGGACTGAAACATCAGTAGCAAATACAGAGAACTTATGAAGTGCCTCAGTTATAGAAATAAGGGACTGAAACATGAGTAGCGAATACAGAGAACTTATGAAGTCCCTCAGTTATAGAAAGAAAGGACTGAAACATCAGTAGCAAATACAGAGAACGTATGAAGTCCCTCAGTTATAGAAAGAAGGGACTAAAACATTAGTAGCAAATACAGATAACTTATGAAGTCCCTCAGTTATAGAAAGAAGGGACTGAAACTTCAGTAGCAAATACAGAGAACGTATGAAGTCCCTCAGTTACAGAAAGAAGGGACTGAAACATCAGTAACAAATACAGAGAACTTATGAAGTCCCGCAGTTACAGAAAGAAGGGACTGAAACATCAGTAGCAAATACAGAGAACTTATGAAGTCCCTCAGTTATAGAAAGAAGGGACTGAAACATTAGTGGTAAATACAGAGGACTTGTGAAGTCCCTCAGTTATTGAAAGAAGGGACTGAAACTTCACTAGCAAATACAGAGTACTTATGAAGTCCCTCAGTTATAGAAAGAAGGGACTGAAACTTCAGTAGCAAATACAGAGAACGTATGAAGTCCCTCAGTTACAGAAAGAAGGGACTGAAACATCATTAACAAATACAGAGAACTTATGAAGTCCCTCAGTTATAGAAAGAAGGGACTGAAACATTAGTGGTAAATACAGAGGACTTGTGAAGTCCCTCAGTTATTGAAAGAAGGGACTGAAACTTCACTAGCAAATACAGAGAACCTATGAAGTCCCTCAGTTACAGAAAGAAGGGACTGAAACATCAGTAGCAAATACAGAGAACTTATGAAGTCCCTCAGTTACAGAAAGAAGGGACTGAAACATCAGTAGCAAATACAGAGAACTTATGGAGTCCCTCAGTTATAGAAAGAAGGGACTGAAACATTAGTGGTAATTACAGAGAACTTATGAAGTCCCTAAGTTATAGAAAGATGAGACTGAAACATCAGTAGTAAATACATGGTGGAGAACATATGAAGACCCTCAGTTTTAGAAAGAAGGGACTGAAACATCAGTAGCAAATACAGAGAACTTTTGGAGTCCCTCAGTTATAGAAGAAGGAACTGAAACATCAGTAGCAAATATAGAGAACTTATGAAGTGCCTCAGTTATAGAAATAAGGGACTGAAACATGAGTAGCGAATACAGAGAACTTATGAAGTCCCTCAGTTATAGAAAGAAGGGACTGAAACTTCAGTAGCAAATACAGAGAACGTATGAAGTCCCTCAGTTACAGAAAGAAGGGACTGAAACATCAGTAACAAATACATAGAACTTCTGAAGTCCCTCAGTTACAGAAAGAAGGGACTGAAACATCAGTAGCAAATACAGAGAACTTATGAAGTGCCTCAGTTATAGAAATAAGGGACTGAAACATGAGTAGCGAATACAGAGAACTTATGAAGTCCCTCAGTTATAGAAAGAAAGGACTGAAACATCAGTAGCAAATACAGAGAACGTATGAAGTCCCTCAGTTGTAGAAAGAAGGGACTAAAACATCAGTAGCAAATACAGAGAACTTATGAAGTGCCTCAGTTATAGAAATAAGGGACTGAAACATGAGTAGCGAATACAGAGAACTTATGAAGTCCCTCAGTTATAGAAAGAAAGGACTGAAACATCAGTAGCAAATACAGATAACTTATGAAGTCCCTCAGTTATAGAAAGAAGGGACTGAAACTTCAGTAGCAAATACAGAGAACGTATGAAGTCCCTCAGTTACAGAAAGAAGGGACTGAAACATCAGTAACAAATACAGAGAACTTATGAAGTCCCTCAGTTATAGAAAGAAGGGACTGAAACTTCAGTAGCAAATACAGAGAACCTATGAAGTCCCTCAGTTACAGAAAGAAGGGACTGAAACATCAGTAGCAAATACAGAGAACTTATGAAGTCCCGCAGTTACAGAAAGAAGGGACTGAAAAATCAGTAGCAAATACAGAAAACTTATGAAGTCCCTCAGTTACAGAAAGAAGGGACTGAAACATCAGTAGCAAATACAGAGAACTTATGGAGTCCCTCAGTTATAGAAAGAAAGGACTGAAACATCAGTATCAAATACAGAGAATGTATGAAGTCCCTCAGTTATAGAAAGAAAGGACTGAAACATCAGTAGCAAATACAGAGAACTTATGAAGTCCCTCAGTTACAGAAAGAAGGTACTGAAACATCAGTAGCAAACACAGAGAACTTATGAAGTCCTGCAGTTACAGAAAGAAGGGACTGAAACATCAGTAGCAAATACAGAGTACTTATGAAGTCCCTCAGTTATAGAAAGAAGGGACTGAAACTTCAGTAGCAAATACAGAGAACGTATGAAGTCCCTCAGTTACAGAAAGAAGGGACTGAAACATCATTAACAAATACAGAGAACTTATGAAGTCCCTCAGTTATAGAAAGAAGGGACTGAAACATTAGTGGTAAATACAGAGGACTTGTGAAGTCCCTCAGTTATTCAAAGAAGGGACTGAAACTTCACTAGCAAATACAGAGAACCTATGAAGTCCCTCAGTTACAGAAAGAAGGGACTGAAACATCAGTAGCAAATACAGAGAACTTATGAAGTCCCGCAGTTACAGAAAGAAGGGACTGAAACATCAGTAGCAAATACAGAGAACTTATGAAGTCCCTCAGTTACAGAAAGAAGGGATTGAAACATCAGTAGCAAATACAGAGAACTTATGGAGTCCCTCAGTTATAGAAAGAAGGGACTGAAACATTAGTGGTAAATACAGAGAACTTATGAAGTCCCTCAGTTATAGAAAGATGAGACTGAAACATCAGTAGTAAATACATGGTGGAGAACATATGAAGACCCTCAGTTTTAGAAAGAAGGGACTGAAACATCAGTAGCAAATACAGAGAACTTTTGGAGTCCCTCAGTTATAGAAGAAGGGACTGAAACATCAGTAGCAAATATAGAGAACTTATGAAGTGCCTCAGTTATAGAAATAAGGGACTGAAACATGAGTAGCGAATACATAGAACTTATGAAGTCCCTCAGTTATAGAAAGAAAGGACTGAAACATCAGTAGCAAATACAGAGAACGTATGAAGTCCCTCAGTTATAGAAAGAAGGGACTAAAACATTAGTAGCAAATACAGAGAATTTATGAAGTCCCTCAGTTATAGAAAGAAGGGACTGAAACTTCAGTAGCAAATACAGAGAACGTATGAAGTCCCTCAGTTACAGAAAGAAGGGACTGAAACATCAGTAACAAATACATAGAACTTCTGAAGTCCCTCAGTTACAGAAAGAAGGGACTGAAACATCAGTAGCAAATACAGAGAACTTATGAAGTGCCTCAGTTATAGAAATAAGGGACTGAAACATGAGTAGCGAATACAGAGAACTTATGAAGTCCCTCAGTTATAGAAAGAAAGGACTGAAACATCAGTAGCAAATACAGAGAACGTATGAAGTCCCTCAGTTATAGAAAGAAGGGACTAAAACATTAGTAGCAAATACAGAGAACTTATGAAGTCCCTCAGTTATATAAAGAAGGGACTGAAACTTCAGTAGCAAATACAGAGAACGTATGAAGTCCCTCAGTTACAGAAAGAAGGGACTGAAACATCAGTAGCAAATACAGAGAACTTATGAAGTCCCGCAGTTACAGAAAGAAGGGACTGAAACATCAGGAGCAAATACAGAGAACTTATGGAGTCCCTCAGTTATAGAAAGAAAGTACTGAAACATCAGTAGCAAATACAGAGAATGTATGAAGTCCCTCAGTTTTAGAAAGAAAGGACTGAAACATCAGTAGCAAATACAGAGAACTTATGAAGTCCCTCAGTTACAGAAAGAAGGTACTGAAACATCAGTAGCAAACACAGAGAACTTATGAAGTCCCGCAGTTACAGAAAGAAGGGACTGAAACATCAGTAGCAAATACAGAGTACTTATGAAGTCCCTCAGTTATAGAAAGAAGGGACTGAAACTTCAGTAGCAAATACAGAGAACGTATGAAGTCCCTCAGTTACAGAAAGAAGGGACTGAAACATCATTAACAAATACAGAGAACTTATGAAGTCCCTCAGTTATAGAAAGAAGGGACTGAAACATTAGTGGTAAATACAGAGGACTCGTGAAGTCCCTCAGTTATTGAAAGAAGGGACTGAAACTTCACTAGCAAATACAGAGAACCTATGAAGTCCCTCAGTTACAGAAAGAAGGGACTGAAACATCAGTAGCAAATACAGAGAACTTATGAAGTCCCGCAGTTACAGAAAGAAGGGACTGAAACATCAGTAGCAAATACAGAGAACTTATGAAGTCCCTCAGTTACAGAAAGAAGGGACTGAAACATCAGTAGCAAATACATGGTGGAGAACATATGAAGACCCTCAGTTTTAGAAAGAAGGGACTGAAACATCAGTAGCAAATACAGAGAACTTTTGGAGTCCCTCAGTTATAGAAGAAGGGACTGAAACCTCATTAGCAAATATAGAGAACTTATGAAGTGCCTCAGTTATAGAAATAAGGGACTGAAACATGAGTAGCGAATACAGAGAACTTATGAAGTCCCTCAGTTATAGAAAGAAAGGACTGAAACATCAGTAGCAAATACAGAGAACGTATGAAGTCCCTTAGTTATAGAAAGAAGGGACTAAAACATTAGTAGCAAATACAGAGAACTTATGAAGTCCCTCAGTTATAGAAAGAAGGGACTGAAACTTCAGTAGCAAATACAGAGAACGTATGAAGTCCCTCAGTTACAGAAAGAAGGGACTGAAACATCAGTAACAAATACATAGAACTTCTGAAGTCCCTCGGTTACAGAAAGAAGGGACTGAAACATCAGTAGCAAATACAGAGAACTTATGGAGTCCCTCAGTTATAGAAAGAAAGTACTGAAACATCAGTAGCAAATACAGAGAATGTATGAAGTCCCTCAGTTTTAGAAAGAAAGGACTGAAACATCAGTAGCAAATACAGAGAACTTATGAAGTCCCTCAGTTACAGAAAGAAGGTACTGAAACATCAGTAGCAAACACAGAGAACTTATGAAGTCCCGCAGTTACAGAAAGAAGGGACTGAAACATCAGTAGCAAATACAGAGTACTTATGAAGTCCCTCAGTTATAGAAAGAAGGGACTGAAACTTCAGTAGCAAATACAGAGAACGTATGAAGTCCCTCAGTTACAGAAAGAAGGGACTGAAACATCATTAACAAATACAGAGAACTTATGAAGTCCCTCAGTTATAGAAAGAAGGGACTGAAACATTAGTGGTAAATACAGAGGACTCGTGAAGTCCCTCAGTTATTGAAAGAAGGGACTGAAACTTCACTAGCAAATACAGAGAACCTATGAAGTCCCTCAGTTACAGAAAGAAGGGACTGAAACATCAGTAGCAAATACAGAGAACTTATGAAGTCCCGCAGTTACAGAAAGAAGGGACTGAAACATCAGTAGCAAATACAGAGAACTTATGAAGTCCCTCAGTTACAGAAAGAAGGGACTGAAACATCAGTAGCAAACACAGAGAACTTATGAAGTCCCGCAGTTACAGAAAGAAGGGACTGAAACATCAGTAGCAAATACAGAGTACTTATGAAGTCCCTCAGTTATAGAAAGAAGGGACTGAAACTTCAGTAGCAAATACAGAGAACGTATGAAGTCCCTCAGTTACAGAAAGAAGGGACTGAAACATCATTAACAAATACAGAGAACTTATGAAGTCCCTCAGTTATAGAAAGAAGGGACTGAAACATTAGTGGTAAATACAGAGGACTCGTGAAGTCCCTCAGTTATTGAAAGAAGGGACTGAAACTTCACTAGCAAATACAGAGAACCTATGAAGTCCCTCAGTTACAGAAAGAAGGGACTGAAACATCAGTAGCAAATACAGAGAACTTATGAAGTCCCGCAGTTACAGAAAGAAGGGACTGAAACATCAGTAGCAAATACAGAGAACTTATGAAGTCCCTCAGTTACAGAAAGAAGGGACTGAAACATCAGTAGCAAATACATGGTGGAGAACATATGAAGACCCTCAGTTTTAGAAAGAAGGGACTGAAACATCAGTAGCAAATACAGAGAACTTTTGGAGTCCCTCAGTTATAGAAGAAGGGACTGAAACCTCATTAGCAAATATAGAGAACTTATGAAGTGCCTCAGTTATAGAAATAAGGGACTGAAACATGAGTAGCGAATACAGAGAACTTATGAAGTCCCTCAGTTATAGAAAGAAAGGACTGAAACATCAGTAGCAAATACAGAGAACGTATGAAGTCCCTTAGTTATAGAAAGAAGGGACTAAAACATTAGTAGCAAATACAGAGAACTTATGAAGTCCCTCAGTTATAGAAAGAAGGGACTGAAACTTCAGTAGCAAATACAGAGAACGTATGAAGTCCCTCAGTTACAGAAAGAAGGGACTGAAACATCAGTAACAAATACATAGAACTTCTGAAGTCCCTCGGTTACAGAAAGAAGGGACTGAAACATCAGTAGCAAATACAGAGAACTTATGGAGTCCCTCAGTTATAGAAAGAAAGTACTGAAACATCAGTAGCAAATACAGAGAATGTATGAAGTCCCTCAGTTTTAGAAAGAAAGGACTGAAACATCAGTAGCAAATACAGAGAACTTATGAAGTCCCTCAGTTACAGAAAGAAGGTACTGAAACATCAGTAGCAAACACAGAGAACTTATGAAGTCCCGCAGTTACAGAAAGAAGGGACTGAAACATCAGTAGCAAATACAGAGTACTTATGAAGTCCCTCAGTTATAGAAAGAAGGGACTGAAACTTCAGTAGCAAATACAGAGAACGTATGAAGTCCCTCAGTTACAGAAAGAAGGGACTGAAACATCATTAACAAATACAGAGAACTTATGAAGTCCCTCAGTTATAGAAAGAAGGGACTGAAACATTAGTGGTAAATACAGAGGACTCGTGAAGTCCCTCAGTTATTGAAAGAAGGGACTGAAACTTCACTAGCAAATACAGAGAACCTATGAAGTCCCTCAGTTACAGAAAGAAGGGACTGAAACATCAGTAGCAAATACAGAGAACTTATGAAGTCCCGCAGTTACAGAAAGAAGGGACTGAAACATCAGTAGCAAATACAGAGAACTTATGAAGTCCCTCAGTTACAGAAAGAAGGGACTGAAACATCAGTAGCAAATACATGGTGGAGAACATATGAAGACCCTCAGTTTTAGAAAGAAGGGACTGAAACATCAGTAGCAAATACAGAGAACTTTTGGAGTCCCTCAGTTATAGAAGAAGGGACTGAAACCTCATTAGCAAATATAGAGAACTTATGAAGTGCCTCAGTTATAGAAATAAGGGACTGAAACATGAGTAGCGAATACAGAGAACTTATGAAGTCCCTCAGTTATAGAAAGAAAGGACTGAAACATCAGTAGCAAATACAGAGAACGTATGAAGTCCCTTAGTTATAGAAAGAAGGGACTAAAACATTAGTAGCAAATACAGAGAACTTATGAAGTCCCTCAGTTATAGAAAGAAGGGACTGAAACTTCAGTAGCAAATACAGAGAACGTATGAAGTCCCTCAGTTACAGAAAGAAGGGACTGAAACATCAGTAACAAATACATAGAACTTCTGAAGTCCCTCAGTTACAGAAAGAAGGGACTGAAACATCAGTAGCAAATACAGAGAACTTATGAAGTGCCTCAGTTACAGAAAGAAGGTACTGAAACATCAGTAGCAAACACAGAGAACTTATGAAGTCCCGCAGTTACAGAAAGAAGGGACTGAAACATCAGTAGCAAATACAGAGTACTTATGAAGTCCCTCAGTTATAGAAAGAAGGGACTGAAACTTCAGTAGCAAATACAGAGAACGTATGAAGTCCCTCAGTTACAGAAAGAAGGGACTGAAACATCATTAACAAATACAGAGAACTTATGAAGTCCCTCAGTTATAGAAAGAAGGGACTGAAACATTAGTGGTAAATACAGAGGACTCGTGAAGTCCCTCAGTTATTGAAAGAAGGGACTGAAACTTCACTAGCAAATACAGAGAACCTATGAAGTCCCTCAGTTACAGAAAGAAGGGACTGAAACATCAGTAGCAAATACAGAGAACTTATGAAGTCCCGCAGTTACAGAAAGAAGGGACTGAAACATCAGTAGCAAATACAGAGAACTTATGAAGTCCCTCAGTTACAGAAAGAAGGGACTGAAACATCAGTAGCAAATACATGGTGGAGAACATATGAAGACCCTCAGTTTTAGAAAGAAGGGACTGAAACATCAGTAGCAAATACAGAGAACTTTTGGAGTCCCTCAGTTATAGAAGAAGGGACTGAAACCTCATTAGCAAATATAGAGAACTTATGAAGTGCCTCAGTTATAGAAATAAGGGACTGAAACATGAGTAGCGAATACAGAGAACTTATGAAGTCCCTCAGTTATAGAAAGAAAGGACTGAAACATCAGTAGCAAATACAGAGAACGTATGAAGTCCCTTAGTTATAGAAAGAAGGGACTAAAACATTAGTAGCAAATACAGAGAACTTATGAAGTCCCTCAGTTATAGAAAGAAGGGACTGAAACTTCAGTAGCAAATACAGAGAACGTATGAAGTCCCTCAGTTACAGAAAGAAGGGACTGAAACATCAGTAACAAATACATAGAACTTCTGAAGTCCCTCAGTTACAGAAAGAAGGGACTGAAACATCAGTAGCAAATACAGAGAACTTATGAAGTGCCTCAGTTATAGAAATAAGCGACTGAAACATGAGTAGCGAATACAGAGAACTTATGAAGTCCCTCAGTTATAGAAAGAAAGGACTGAAACATCAGTAGCAAATACAGAGAACGTATGAAGTCCCTCAGTTATAGAAAGAAGTGACTAAAACATTAGTAGCAAATACAGAGAACTTATGAAGTCCCTCAGTTATAGAAAGAAGGGACTGAAACTTCAGTAGCAAATACAGAGAACGTATGAAGTTCCTCAGTTACAGAAAGAAGGGACTGAAACATCAGTAACAAATACAGAGAACTTATGAAGTCCCTCAGTTATAGAAAGAAGGGACTGAAACTTCAGTAGCAAATACAGAGAACCTATGAAGTCCCTCAGTTACAGAAAGAAGGGTCTGAAACATCAGTAGCAAATACAGAGAACTTATGAAGTCCCGCAGTTACAGAAAGAAGGGACTGAAACATCAGTAGCAAATACAGAGAACTTATGAAGTCCCTCAGTTACAGAAAGAAGGGACTGAAACATCAGTAGCAAATACAGAGAACTTATGGAGTCCCTCAGTTATAGAAAGAAAGGACTGAAACATCAGTAGCAAATACAGAGAATGTATGAAGTCCCTCAGTTATAGAAAGAAAGGACTGAAACATCAGTAGCAAATACAGAGAACTTATGAAGTCCCTCAGTTACAGAAAGAAGGTACTGAAACATCAGTAGCAAATACAAAGAACTTATGAAGTCCCGCAGTTACAGAAAGAAGGGACTGAAACATCAGTAGCAAATACAGAGAACTTATGAAGTCCCTCAGTTACAGAAAGAAGGGACTGAAACATCAGTAGCAAATACAGAGAACTTATGGAGTCCCTCAGTTACAGAAAGAATGGACTGAAACATCAGTAGCAAATACAGAGAACTTATGGAGTCCCTCAGTTATAGAAAGAAAGGACTGAAACATCAGTAGCAAAAACAGAGAACGTATGAAGTCCCTCAGTTATAGAAAGAAAGGACTGAAACATCAGTAGCAAATACAGAGAACTTATGAAGTCCCTCTGTTACAGAAAGAAGGGACTGAAACATCAGTAGCAAATACAGAGAACTTTTGGAGTCCCTCAGTTATAGAAGAAGGGACTGAAACATGAGTAGCGAATACAGAGAACTTATGAAGTCCCTCAGTTATAGAAAGAAAGGACTGAAACTTCAGTAGCAAATACAGAGAACGTATGAAGTCCCTCAGTTACAGAAAGAAGGGACTGAAACATCAGTAACAAATACAGAGAACTCTGGATCTGTTTGTTGTCCCTCTCTCTCTTGATCTGTTTGTTGTCCCCAACTCTCTGGATCTGTTTGTTGTCCCTCTCTCTCTGGATCTGTTTGTTGTCCCTCCCTCTCTGGATCTGTTTGTTGTCCCTCCCTCTCTGGATCTGTTTGTTGTCCCTCTCTCTCTGGATCTGTTTGTTGTCCCTCTCATGATCTGTTTGTTGTCCCTCTCTCTCTCTCTGGATCTGTTTATTGTCCCTCTCTCTCTGGATCTGTTTGTTGTCCCTCTCTCTCTGGATCTGTTTGTTGTCCCTCTCTCTCTCTGGATCTGTTTGTTGTCCCCACCTCTCTGGATCTGTTTGTTGTCCCCATCTCTCTGGATCTGTTTGTTGTCCCTCTCTGGATCTGTTTGTTGTCCCTCTCTCTCTGGATCTGTTTGTTGTCCCTCCCTCTCTGGATCTGTTTGTTGTCACTCCATGTCTGGATCAGTTTGTTGTCCCTTTCTCTCTTTGGATCTGTTTGTTGTCCCCACCTCTCTGGATCTGTTTGTTGTCCCTCCATCTCTGGATCTGTTTGTTGTCCCTCTCTCTCTCTGGATCTGTTTGTTGTCCCCACCTCTCTGGATCTGTTTGTTGTCCCCATCTCTCTGGATTTGTTTGTTGTCCCTCTCTGGATCTGTTTGTTGTCCCTCTCTCTCTGGATCTGTTTGTTGTCCCTCCCTCTCTGGATCTGTTTGTTGTCCCTCCCTGTCTGGATCTGTTTGTTGTCCCTCTCTCTCTCTGGATCTGTTTGTTGTCCCTCTCATGATCTGTTTGTTGTCCCTCTCCCTCTCTCTGGATCTGTTTATTGTCCCTCTCTCTCTGGATCTGTTTGTTGTCCCTCTCTCTCTGGATCTGTTTGTTGTCCCTCTCTCTCTCTGGATCTGTTTGTTGTCCCCACCTCTCTGGATCTGTTTGTTGTCCCCATCTCTCTGGATCTGTTTGTTGTCCCTCTCTGGATCTGTTTGTTGTCCCTCTCTCTCTGGATCTGTTTGTTGTCCCTCCCTCTCTGGATCTGTTTGTTGTCACTCCATGTCTGGATCAGTTTGTTGTCCCTTTCTCTCTTTGGATCTGTTTGTTGTCCCCACCTCTCTGGATCTGTTTGTTGTCCCTCCATCTCTGGATCTGTTTGTTGTCCCTCTCTCTCTCTGGATCTGTTTGTTGTCCCCACCTCTCTCTGGATCTGTTTGTTGTTCCTCCGTCTCTTGATCTGTTTGTTGTCCCTCTCTCTCTGGATCTGTTTGTTGTTCCTCCCTCTCTGGATCTGTTTGTTGTCCCTCCCTCTCTGGATCTGTTTGTTGTCCCTCTCTCTCTGGATCTGTTTGTTGTCCCTACCTCTCTGGATCTGTTTGTTGTCCCTCCCTCTCTGGATCTGTTTGTTGTCCCTCTCATGATCTGTTTGTTGTCCCTCTCTCTCTCTCTCTGGATCTGTTTATTGTCCCTCTCTCTCTGGATCTGTTTTTTGTCCCTCTCTTTTTGGATCTGTTTGTTGTCTCTCTCTCTGGATCTGTTTGTTGTCCCCACCTCTCTGAATCTGTTTGTTGTCCCTCTCTCTCTGGATCTGTTTGTTGTCCCTCCCTGTCTGGATCTGTTTGTTGTCTCTCTCTCTCTGGATCTGTTTGTTGTCCCTCTCTGGATCTGTTTGTTGTCCCTCCCTCTCTGGATCTGTTTGTTGGCCCTCCCTGTCTGGATCTGTTTGTTGTCCCTCTCTTTCTCTGGATCTGTTTGTTGTCCCCACCTCTCTGGATCTGTTTGTTGTCCCCACCTCTCTGGATCTGTTTGTTGTCCCTCTCTCTCTGGATCTGTTTGTTGTCCCTCTCTGGATCTGTTTGTTGTCCCTCTCTCTCTGGATCTGTTTGTTGTCCCTCTCTGGATCTGTTTGTTGTCCCTCCCTCTCTGGATCTGTTTGTTGTCCCTCCCTGTCTGGATCTGTTTGTTTTCCCTCTCTGGATCTGTTTGTTGCCCCTCCCTCTCTGGATCTGTTTGTTGTCCCTCCCTGTCTGGATCTGTTTGTTGTCCCTCCCTCTCTGGATCTGTTTGTTGTCCCTCCCTGTCTGGATCTGTTTGTTGTCCCTCTCTCTCTCTGGATCTGTTTGTTGTCCCCACCTCTCTGGATCTGTTTGTTGTCCCTCCCTCTCTGGATCTGTTTGTTGTCCCTCTCTCTCTGGATCTGTTTGTTGTCCCTCCATCTCTGGATCTGTTTGTAGTCCAGACCTCTCTGAATCTGTTTGTTGTCCCTCTCTCTCTGGATCTGTTTGTTGTCCCTCCCTCTCTGGATCTGATTGTTGTCCCCACCTCTCTGGATCTGTTTGTTTTCCCCACCTCTCTGGATCTGTTTGTTGTCCCCACCTCACTCTCTCTCTGGATCTGTTTGTTGTCCCTCTCTCTCTCTATGATCTGTTTGTTGTCCCTCCCTGTCTGGATCTGTTTGTTGTCCCTCTCTCTCTGGATCTGTTTGTTGTCCCTCTCTCTCTGGATCTGTTTGTTGTCCCTCCCTCTCTGGATCTGTTTGTTGTCCCTCCCTCTCTGGATCTGTTTGTTGTCCCTCTCTCTCTGGATCTGTTTGTTGTCCCTCCATGTCTGGATCTGTTTTTAGTTCCCACCTCTCTGAATCTGTTTGTTGTCCCTCTCTCTCTGGATCTGTTTGTTTTTCCCATCTCTCTGGATCTGTTTGTTGTCCCTCCTTCTCTGGATCTGTTTGTTGTCCCTCTCTCTCTGTATCTGTTTGTTGTCCCTCCCTCTCTGGATCTGTTTGTTGTCCCCACCTCTCTCTGGATCTGTTTGTTGTTCCTCCGTCTCTGGATCTGTTTGTTGTCCCTCTCTCTCTGGATCTGTTTGTTGTTCCTCCCTCTCTGGATCTGTTTGTTGTCCCTCCCTCTCTGGATCTGTTTGTTGTCCCTCTCTCTCTGGATCTGTTTGTTGTCCCTACCTCTCCGGATCTGTTTGTTGTCCCTCCCTCTCTGGATCTGTTTGTTGTCCCTCTCATGATCTGTTTGTTGTCCCTCTCTCTCTCTCTCTGGATCTGTTTATTGTCCCTCTCTCTCTGGATCTGTTTTTTGTCCCTCTCTTTTTGGATCTGTTTGTTGTCTCTCTCTGGATCAGTTTGTTGTCCCCACCTCTCTGAATCTGTTTTTTGTCCCTCTCTCTCTGGATCTGTTTGTTGTCCCTCCCTGTCTGGATCTGTTTGTTGTCCCTCTCTCTCTGGATCTGTTTGTTGTCACTCCCTGTCTGGATCAGTTTGTTGTCCCTCCTTCTCTGGATCTGTTTGTTGTCCATCTCTTTTTCTGGATCTGTTTGTTGTCCCCACCTCTCTGGATCTGTTTGTTGTCCCCACCTCTCTGGATCTGTATGTTGTCCCTCTCTCTCTGGATCTGTTTGTTGTCCCTCTCTGGATCTGTTTGTTGTCTCTCTCTCTCTGGATCTGTTTGTTGTCCCTCTCTGGATCTGTTTGTTGTCCCTCCCTCTCTGGATCTTTTTGTTGTCCCCACCTCTCTGGATCTGTTTGTTGTCCCCATCTCTCTGAATCTGTTTGTTGTCCATCCCTCTCTGGATCTGTTTGTTGTCCCCACCTCTCTGGATCTGTTTGTTGTCCCTCCCTCTCTGGATCTGTTTGTTGTCCCTCTCTTTCTCTGGATCTGTTTGTTGTCCCCACCTCTCTGGATCTGTTTGTTGTCCCCACCTCTCTGGATCTGTTTGTTGTCCCTCTCTCTCTGGATCTGTTTGTTGTCCCTCTCTGGATCTGTTTGTTGTCCCTCTCTCTCTGGATCTGTTTGTTGTCCCTCTCTGGATCTGTTTGTTGTCCCTCCCTCTCTGGATCTGTTTGTTGTCCCTCCCTGTCTGGATCTGTTTGTTGTCCCTCTCTCTCTGGATCTGTTTGTTGTCCCTCCCTCTCTGGATCTGATTGTTGTCCCCACCTCTCTTTATCTGTTTGTGTTCCCCTCCTCTCTGGATCTGTTTGTTGTCCCCACCTCACTCTCTCTCTGGATCTGTTTGTTGTCCCTCTCTCTCACTCTGATCTGTTTGTTGTCCCTCCCTGTCTGAATCTGTTTGTTGTCCCTCCCTGTCTGGATCTGTTTGTTGTCCCTCTCTCTCTGGATCTGTTTGTTGTCCCTCCCTCTCTGGATCTGTTTGTTGTCCCTCCCTCTCTGGGTCTGTTTGTTGTCCCTCTCTCTCTGGATCTGTTTGTTGTCCCTCCATCTCTGGATCTGTTTGTAGTCCCAACCTCTCTGAATCTGTTTGTTGTCCCTCTCTCTCTGGATATGTTTGTTGTCACTCCCTGTCTGGATCAGTTTGTTGTCCCTCTCTATCTCTGGATATGTTTGTTGTCCCAACCTCTCTGGATCTGTTTGTTGTCCCTCTCTCTCTGGATCTGTTTGTTGTCCCTCTCTTTCTCTGGATCTGTTTGTTGTCCCCACCTCTCTGGATCTGTTTGTTGTCCCCACCTCTCTGGATCTGTATGTTTTCCCTCTCTCTCTGGATCTGTTTGTTGTCCCTCTCTGCATCTGTTTGTTGTCCCTCTCTCTCTGGATCTGTTTGTTGTCCCTCTCTGGATCTGTTTGTTGTCCCTCCCTCTCTGGATCTGTTTGTTGTCCCTCCCTGTCTGGATCTGTTTGTTGTCCCTCTCTCTCTGGATCTGTTTGTTGTCCCTCCCTCTCTGGATCTGTTTGTTGTCCCTCTCATGATATGTTTGTTGTCCCTCTCTCTCTCTCTCTGGATCTGTTTATTGTCCCTCTCTCTCTGGATCTGTTTTTTGTCCCTCTCTTTTTGGATCTGTTTGTTGTCTCTCTCTCTGGATCTGTTTGTTGTCCCCACCTCTCTGAATCTGTTTGTTGTCCCTCTCTCTCTGGATCTGTTTGTTGTCCCTCCCTGTCTGGATCTGTTTGTTGTCCCTCTCTCTCTGGATCTGTTTGTTGTCACTCCCTGTCTGGATCAGTTTGTTGTCCCTCTCTCTCTCTGCATCTGTTTGTTGTCCCCACCTCTCTGGATCTGTTTGTTGTCCCTCCCTCTCTGGATCTGTTTGTTGTCCCTCTCTTTTTCTGGATCTGTTTGTTGTCCCCACCTCTCTGGATCTGTTTGTTGTCCCCACCTCTCTGGATCTGTTTGTTGTCCCTCTCTGGATCTGTTTGTTGTCTCTCTCTCTCTGGATCTGTTTGTTGTCCCTCTCTGGATCTGTTTGTTGTCCCTCCCTCTCTGGATCTGTTTGTTGGCCCTCCCTGTCTGGATCTGTTTGTTGTCCCTCTCTCTCTCTGGATCTGTTTGTTGTCCCCACCTCTCTGGATCTGTTTGTTGTCCCCATCTCTCTGAATCTGTTTGTTGTCCATCCCTCTCTGGATCTGTTTGTTGTCCCCACCTCTCTGGATCTGTTTGTTGTCCCTCCCTCTCTGGATCTGTTTGTTGTCCCTCTCTTTCCCTGGATCTGTTTGTTGTCCCCACCTCTCTGGATCTGTTTGTTGTCCCCACCTCTCTGGATCTGTTTGTTGTCCCTCTCTCTCTGGATCTGTTTGTTGTCCCTCTCTGGATCTGTTTGTTGTCCCTCTCTCTCTGGATCTGTTTGTTGTCCCTCTCTGGATCTGTTTGTTGTCCCTCCCTCTCTGGATCTGTTTGTTGTCCCTCCCTGTCTGGATCTGTTTGTTGTCCCTCTCTCTCTGGATCTGTTTGTTGTCCCTCCCTCTCTGGATCTGATTGTTGTCCCCACCTCTCTTTATCTGTTTGTGTTCCCCTCCTCTCTGGATCTGTTTGTTGTCCCCACCTCACTCTCTCTCTGGATCTGTTTGTTGTCCCTCTCTCTCACTCTGATCTGTTTGTTGTCCCTCCCTGTCTGAATCTGTTTGTTGTCCCTCCCTGTCTGGATCTGTTTGTTGTCCCTCCCTCTCTGGATCTGTTTGTTGTCACTCCCTCTCTGGGTCTGTTTGTTGTCCCTCTCTCTCTGGATCTGTTTGTTGTCCCTCCATCTCTGGATCTGTTTGTAGTCCCAACCTCTCTGAATCTGTTTGTTGTCCCTCTCTCTCTGGATATGTTTGTTGTCACTCCCTGTCTGGATCAGTTTGTTGTCCCTCTCTCTCTCTGGATATGTTTGTTGTCCCCACCTCTCTGGATCTGTTTGTTGTCCCTCTCTCTCTGGATCTGTTTGTTGTCCCTCTCTTTCTCTGGATCTGTTTGTTGTCCCCACCTCTCTGGATCTGTTTGTTGTCCCCACCTCTCTTGGTCTGTATGTTGTCCCTCTCTCTCTGGATCTGTTTGTTGTCCCTCTCTGCATCTGTTTGTTGTCCCTCTCTCTCTGGATCTGTTTGTTGTCCCTCTCTGGATCTGTTTGTTGTCCCTCCCTCTCTGGATCTGTTTGTTGTCCCTCCCTGTCTGGATCTGTTTGTTGTCCCTCTCTCTCTGGATCTGTTTGTTGTCCCTCCCTCTCTGGATCTGTTTGTTGTCCCTCTCATGATATGTTTGTTGTCCCTCTCTCTCTCTCTCTGGATCTGTTTATTGTCCCTCTCTCTCTGGATCTGTTTTTTGTCCCTCTCTTTTTGGATCTGTTTGTTGTCTCTCTCTCTGGATCTGTTTGTTGTTCCCACCTCTCTGAATCTGTTTGTTGTCCCTCTCTGTCTGGATCTGTTTGTTGTCCCTCCCTGTCTGGATCTGTTTGTTGTCCCTATCTCTCTGGATCTGTTTGTTGTCACTCCCTGTCTGGATCAGTTTGTTGTCCCTCTCTCTCTCTGCATCTGTTTGTTGTCCCCACCTCTCTGGATCTGTTTGTTGTCCCTCCCTCTCTGGATCTGTTTGTTGTCCCTCTCTTTTTCTGGATCTGTTTGTTGTCCCCACCTCTCTGGATCTGTTTGTTGTCCCCACCTCTCTGGATCTGTATGTTGTCCCTCTCTCTCTGGATCTGTTTGTTGTCCCTCTCTGGATCTGTTTGTTGTCTCTCTCTCTCTGGATCTGTTTGTTGTCCCTCTCTGTCTGGATCTGTTTGTTGTCCCTCCCTGTCTGGATCTGTTTGTTGTCCCTATCTCTCTGGATCTGTTTGTTGTCACTCCCTGTCTGGATCAGTTTGTTGTCCCTCTCTCTCTCTGCATCTGTTTGTTGTCCCCACCTCTCTGGATCTGTTTGTTGTCCCTCCCTCTCTGGATCTGTTTGTTGTCCCTCTCTTTTTCTGGATCTGTTTGTTGTCCCCACCTCTCTGGATCTGTTTGTTGTCCCCACCTCTCTGGATCTGTATGTTGTCCCTCTCTCTCTGGATCTGTTTGTTGTCCCTCTCTGGATCTGTTTGTTGTCTCTCTCTCTCTGGATCTGTTTGTTGTCCCTCTCTGGATCTGTTTGTTGTCCCTCCCTCTCTGGATCTGTTTGTTGGCCCTCCCTGTCTGGATCTGTTTGTTGTCCCTCTCTCTCTCTGGATCTGTTTGTTGTCCCCACCTCTCTGGATCTGTTTGTTGTCCCCATCTCTCTGAATCTGTTTGTTGTCCATCCCTCTCTGGATCTGTTTGTTGTCCCCACCTCTCTGGATCTGTTTGTTGTCCCTCCCTCTCTGGATCTGTTTGTTGTCCCTCTCTTTCCCTGGATCTGTTTGTTGTCCCCACCTCTCTGGATCTGTTTGTTGTCCCCACCTCTCTGGATCTGTTTGTTGTCCCTCTCTCTCTGGATCTGTTTGTTGTCCCTCTCTGGATCTGTTTGTTGTCCCTCTCTCTCTGGATCTGTTTGTTGTCCCTCTCTGGATCTGTTTGTTGTCCCTCCCTCTCTGGATCTGTTTGTTGTCCCTCCCTGTCTGGATCTGTTTGTTGTCCCTCTCTCTCTGGATCTGTTTGTTGTCCCTCTCTCTCTGGATCTGTTTGTTGTCTCTCTCTGGATCTGTTTGTTGTCCCTCCCTCTCTGGATCTGTTTGTTGTCCCTCCCTCTCTGGATCTGTTTGTTGTCCCTCTCATGATATGTTTGTTGTCCCTCTCTCTCTCTCTCTGGATCTGTTTATTGTCCCTCTCTCTCTGGATCTGTTTTTTGTCCCTCTCTTTTTGGATCTGTTTGTTGTCTCTCTCTCTGGATCTCTTTGTTGTCCCCACCTCTCTGAATCTGTTTGTTGTCCCTCTCTCTCTGGATCTGTTTGTTGTCCCTCCCTGTCTGGATCTGTTTGTTGTCCCTCTCTCTCTGGATCTGTTTGTTGTCACTCCCTGTCTGGATCAGTTTGTTGTCCCTCTCTCTCTCTGCATCTGTTTGTTGTCCCCACCTCTCTGGATCTGTTTGTTGTCCCTCCCTCTCTGGATCTGTTTGTTGTCCCTCTCTTTTTCTGGATCTGTTTGTTGTCCCCACCTCTCTGGATCTGTTTGTTGTCCCCACCTCTCTGGATCTGTATGTTGTCCCTCTCTCTCTGGATCTGTTTGTTGTCCCTCTCTGGATCTGTTTGTTGTCTCTCTCTCTCTGGATCTGTTTGTTGTCCCTCTCTGGATCTGTTTGTTGTCCCTCCCTCTCTGGATCTGTTTGTTGGCCCTCCCTGTCTGGATCTGTTTGTTGTCCCTCTCTCTCTCTGGATCTGTTTGTTGTCCCCACCTCTCTGGATCTGTTTGTTGTCCCCATCTCTCTGAATCTGTTTGTTGTCCATCCCTCTCTGGATCTGTTTGTTGTCCCCACCTCTCTGGATCTGTTTGTTGTCCCTCCCTCTCTGGATCTGTTTGTTGTCCCTCTCTTTCCCTGGATCTGTTTGTTGTCCCCACCTCTCTGGATCTGTTTGTTGTCCCCACCTCTCTGGATCTGTTTGTTGTCCCTCTCTCTCTGGATCTGTTTGTTGTCCCTCTCTGGATCTGTTTGTTGTCCCTCTCTCTCTGGATCTGTTTGTTGTCCCTCTCTGGATCTGTTTGTTGTCCCTCCCTCTCTGGATCTGTTTGTTGTCCCTCCCTGTCTGGATCTGTTTGTTGTCCCTCTCTCTCTGGATCTGTTTGTTGTCCCTCTCTCTCTGGATCTGTTTGTTGTCCCTCTCTGGATCTGTTTGTTGTCCCTCCCTCTCTGGATCTGTTTGTTGTCCCTCCCTGTCTGGATCTGTTTGTTGTCCCTCTCTCTCTGGATCTGTTTGTTGTCCCTCCCTCTCTGGATCTGATTGTTGTCCCCACCTCTCTTTATCTGTTTGTGTTCCCCTCCTCTCTGGATCTGTTTGTTGTCCCCACCTCACTCTCTCTCTGGATCTGTTTGTTGTCCCTCTCTCTCACTCTGATCTGTTTGTTGTCCCTCCCTGTCTGAATCTGTTTGTTGTCCCTCCCTGTCTGGATCTGTTTGTTGTCCCTCCCTCTCTGGATCTGTTTGTTGTCCCTCCCTCTCTGGATCTGTTTGTAGTCCCAACCTCTCTGAATCTGTTTGTTGTCCCTCTCTCTCTGGATATGTTTGTTGTCACTCCCTGTCTGGATCAGTTTGTTGTCCCTCTCTCTCTCTGGATATGTTTGTTGTCCCCACCTCTCTGGATCTGTTTGTTGTCCCTCTCTCTCTGGATCTGTTTGTTGTCCCTCCCTTTCTCTGGATCTGTTTGTTGTCCCCACCTCTCTGGATCTGTTTGTTGTCCCCACCTCTCTGGATCTGTATGTTGTCCCTCTCTCTCTGGATCTGTTTGTTGTCCCTCTCTGCATCTGTTTGCTGTCCCTCTCTCTCTGGATCTGTTTGTTGTCCCTCTCTGGATCTGTTTGTTGTCCCTCCCTCTCTGGATCTGTTTGTTGTCCCTCCCTGTCTGGATCTGTTTGTTGTCCCTCTCTCTCTGGATCTGTTTGTTGTCCCTCCCTCTCTGGATCTGTTTGTTGTCCCTCTCATGATATGTTTGTTGTCCCTCTCTCTCTCTCTCTGGATCTGTTTATTGTCCCTCTCTCTCTGGATCTGTTTTTTGTCCCTCTCTTTTTGGAGCTGTTTGTTGTCTCTCTCTCTGGATCTGTTTGTTGTCCCCACCTCTCTGAATCTGTTTGTTGTCCCTCTCTCTCTGGATCTGTTTGTTGTCCCTCCCTGTCTGGATCTGTTTGTTGTCCCTCTCTCTCTGGATCTGTTTGTTGTCACTCCCTGTCTGGATCAGTTTGTTGTCCCTCTCTCTCTCTGCATCTGTTTGTTGTCCCCACCTCTCTGGATCTGTTTGTTGTCCCTCCCTCTCTGGATCTGTTTGTTGTCCCTCTCTTTTTCTGGATCTGTTTGTTGTCCCCACCTCTCTGGATCTGTTTGTTGTCCCCACCTCTCTGGATCTGTATGTTGTCCCTCTCTCTCTGGATCTGTTTGTTGTCCCTCTCTGGATCTGTTTGTTGTCTCTCTCTCTCTCTGGATCTGTTTGTTGTCCCTCTCTGGATCTGTTTGTTGTCCCTCCCTCTCTGGATCTGTTTGTTGGCCCTTCCTGTCTGGATCTGTTTGTTGTCCCTCTCTCTCTCTGGATCTGTTTGTTGTCCCCACCTCTCTGGATCTGTTTGTTGTCCCCATCTCTCTGAATCTGTTTGTTGTCCATCCCTCTCTGGATCTGTTTGTTGTCCCCACCTCTCTGGATCTGTTTGTTGTCCCTCCCTCTCTGGATCTGTTTGTTGTCCCTCTCTTTCCCTGGATCTGTTTGTTGTCCCCACCTCTCTGGATCTGTTTGTTGTCCCCACCTCTCTGGATCTGTTTGTTGTCCCTCTCTCTCTGGATCTGTTTGTTGTCCCTCTCAGGATCTGTTTGTTGTCCCTCTCTCTCTGGATCTGTTTGTTGTCCCTCTCTGGATCTGTTTGTTGTCCCTCCCTCTCTGGATCTGTTTGTTGTCCCTCCCTGTCTGGATCTGTTTGTTGTCCCTCTCTCTCTGGATCTGTTTGTTGTCCCTCCCTCTCTGGATCTGATTGTTGTCCCCACCTCTCTTTATCTGTTTGTGTTCCCCTCCTCTCTGGATCTGTTTGTTGTCCCCACCTCACTCTCTCTCTGGATCTGTTTGTTGTCCCTCTCTCTCACTCTGATCTGTTTGTTGTCCCTCCCTGTCTGAATCTGTTTGTTGTCCCTCCCTGTCTGGATCTGTTTGTTGTCCCTCTCTCTCTGGATCTGTTTGTTGTCCCTCTCTCTGTGGATCTGTTTGTTGTCCCTCCCTCTCTGGATCTGTTTGTTGTCCCTCCCTCTCTGGATCTGTTTGTTGTCCCTCTCTCTCTGGATCTGTTTGTTGTCCCTCCATCTCTGGATCTGTTTGTAGTCCCAACCTCTCTGAATCTGTTTGTTGTCCCTCTCTCTCTGGATATGTTTGTTGTCACTCCCTGTCTGGATCAGTTTGTTGTCCCTCTCTCTCTCTGGATATGTTTGTTGTCCCCACCTCTCTGGATCTGTTTGTTGTCCCTCTCTCTCTGGATCTGTTTGTTGTCCCTCTCTTTCTCTGGATCTGTTTGTTGTCCCCACCTCTCTGGATCTGTTTGTTGTCCCCACCTCTCTGGATCTGTATGTTGTCCCTCTCTCTCTGGATCTGTTTTTTGTCCCTCTCTGCATCTGTTTGTTGTCCCTCTCTCTCTGGATCTGTTTGTTGTCCCTCTCTGGATCTGTTTGTTGTCCCTCCCTCTCTGGATCTGTTTGTTGTCCCTCCCTGTCTGGATCTGTTTGTTGTCCCTCTCTCTCTCTGGATCTGTTTGTTGTCCCCACCTCTCTGGATCTGTTTGTTGTCCCCATCTCTCTGGATCTGTTTGTTGTCCATCCCTCTCTGGATCTGTTTGTTGTCCCCACCTCTCTGGATCTGTTTGTTGTCCCTCTCTCTCTGGATCTGATTGTTGTCCCCACCTCTCTGGATCTGTTTGTTTTCCCCACCTCTCTGGATCTGTTTGTTGTCCCCACCTCACTCTCTCTCTGGATCTGTTTGTTGTCCCTCTCTCTCTCTATGATCTGTTTGTTGTCCCTCCCTGTCTGAATCTGTTTGTTGTCCCCACCTCTCTGGATCTGTTTGTTGTCCCCATCTCTCTGAATCTGTTTGTTGTCCCTCTCTCTCTGGATCTGTTTGTTGTCCCTCTCTCTCTGGATCTGTTTGTTGTCCCTCCCTCTCTGGATCTGTTTGTTGTCCCTCCCTCTCTGGATCTGTTTGTTGTCCCTCTCTCTATGGATCTGTTTGTTGTCCCTCCATGTCTGGATCTGTTTTTAGTCCCCACCTCTCTGAATCTGTTTGTTGTCCCTCTCTCTCTGGATCTGTTTGTTTTTCCCATCTTTCTGGATCTGTTTGTTGTCCCTCCTTCTCTGGATCTGTTTGTTGTCCCTCTCTCTCTGTATCTGTTTGTTGTCCCTCCCTCTCTGGATCTGTTTGTTGTCCCTCCCTCTCTGGATCTGTTTGTTGTCCCTCTCATGATCTGTTTGTTGTCCCTCTCTTTCTCTGGATCTGTTTGTTGTCCCCACCTCTCTGGATCTGTTTGTTGTCCCCACCTCTCTGGATCTGTATGTTGTCCCTCTCTCTCTGGATCTGTTTGTTGTCCCTCTCTGGATCTGTTTGTTGTCCCTCTCTCTCTGGATCTGTTTGTTGTCCCTCTCTGGATCTGTTTGTTGTCCCTCCCTCTCTGGATCTGTTTGTTGTCCCTCCCTGTCTGGATCTGTTTGTTGTCCCTCTCTCTCTCTGGATCTGTTTGTTGTCCCCACCTCTCTGGATCTGTTTGTTGTCCCCATCTCTCTGAATCTGTTTGTTGTCCCTCTCTCTCTGGATCTGTTTGTTGTCCCTCTCTCTCTGGATCTGTTTGCTGTCCCTCCCTCTCTGGATCTGTTTCTTGTCAATCCCTCTCTGGATCTGTTTGTTGTCCCTCTCTCTATGGATCTGTTTGTTGTCCCTCCATGTCTGGATCTGTTTTTAGTCCCCACCTCTCTGAATCTGTTTGTTGTCCCTCTCTCTCTGGATCTGTTTGTTTTTCCCATCTCTCTGGATCTGTTTGTTGTCCCTCCTTCTCTGGATCTGTTTGTTGTCCCTCTCTCTCTGTATCTGTTTGTTGTCCCTCCCTCTCTGGATCTGTTTGTTGTCCCCACCACTCTCTGGATCTGTTTGTTGTTCCTCCGTCTCTGGATCTGTTTGTTGTCCCTCTCTCTCTGGATCTGTTTGTTGTTCCTCCCTCTCTGGATCTGTTTGTTGTCCCTCCCTCTCTGGATCTGTTTGTTGTCCCTCTCTCTCTGGATCTGTTTGTTGTCCCTACCTCTCTGGATCTGTTTGTTGTCCCTCCCTCTCTGGATCTGTTTGTTGTCCCTCTCATGATCTGTTTGTTGTCCCTCTCTCTCTCTCTCTGAATCTGTTTATTGTCCCTCTCTCTCTGGATCAGTTTTTTGTCCCTCTCTTTTTGGATCTGTTTGTTGTCTCTCTCTCTGGATCTGTTTGTTGTCCCCACCTCTCTGAATCTGTTTGTTGTCCCTCTCTCTCTGGATCTGTTTGTTGTCCCTCCCTGTCTGGATCTGTTTGTTGTCCCTCTCTCTCTGGATCTGTTTGTTGTCACTCCCTGTCTGGATCAGTTTGTTGTCCCTCTCTCTCTCTGGATCTGATTGTTGTCCCCACCTCTCTGGATCTGTTTGTTGTCCCTCCCTCTCTGGATCTGTTTGTTGTCCCTCTCTTTCTCTGGATCTGTTTGTTGTCCCCACCTCTCTGGATCTGTTTGTTGTCCCCACCTCTCTGGATCTGTTTGTTGTCCCTCCCTCTCTGAGTCTGTTTGTTGTCCCTCTCTCTCTGGATCTGTTTGTTGTCCCTCCATCTCTGGATCTGTTTGTAGTCCCAACCTCTCTGAATCTGTTTGTTGTCCCTCTCTCTCTGGATATGTTTGTTGTCACTCCCTGTCTGGATCAGTTTGTTGTCCCTCTCTCTCTCTGGATATGTTTGTTGTCCCCACCTCTCTGGATCTGTTTGTTGTCCCTCTCTCTCTGGATCTGTTTGTTGTCCCTCCCTTTCTCTGGATCTGTTTGTTGTCCCCACCTCTCTGGATCTGTTTGTTGTCCCCACCTCTCTGGATCTGTATGTTGTCCCTCTCTCTCTGGATCTGTTTGTTGTCCCTCTCTGCATCTGTTTGCTGTCCCTCTCTCTCTGGATCTGTTTGTTGTCCCTCTCTGGATCTGTTTGTTGTCCCTCCCTCTCTGGATCTGTTTGTTGTCCCTCCCTGTCTGGATCTGTTTGTTGTCCCTCTCTCTCTGGATCTGTTTGTTGTCCCTCCCTCTCTGGATCTGTTTGTTGTCCCTCTCATGATATGTTTGTTGTCCCTCTCTCTCTCTCTCTGGATCTGTTTATTGTCCCTCTCTCTCTGGATCTGTTTTTTGTCCCTCTCTTTTTGGATCTGTTTGTTGTCTCTCTCTCTGGATCTGTTTGTTGTCCCCACCTCTCTGAATCTGTTTGTTGTCCCTCTCTCTCTGGATCTGTTTGTTGTCCCTCCCTGTCTGGATCTGTTTGTTGTCCCTCTCTCTCTGGATCTGTTTGTTGTCACTCCCTGTCTGGATCAGTTTGTTGTCCCTCTCTCTCTCTGCATCTGTTTGTTGTCCCCACCTCTCTGGATCTGTTTGTTGTCCCTCCCTCTCTCTGGATCTGTTTGTTGTCCCTCTCTTTTTCTGGATCTGTTTGTTGTCCCCACCTCTCTGGATCTGTTTGTTGTCCCCACCTCTCTGGATCTGTATGTTGTCCCTCTCTCTCTGGATCTGTTTGTTGTCCCTCTCTGGATCTGTTTGTTGTCTCTCTCTCTCTGGATCTGTTTGTTGTCCCTCTCTGGATCTGTTTGTTGTCCCTCCCTCTCTGGATCTGTTTGTTGGCCCTCCCTGTCTGGATCTGTTTGTTGTCCCTCTCTCTCTCTGGATCTGTTTGTTGTCCCCACCTCTCTGGATCTGTTTGTTGTCCCCATCTCTCTGAATCTGTTTGTTGTCCATCCCTCTCTGGATCTGTTTGTTGTCCCCACCTCTCTGGATCTGTTTGTTGTCCCTCCCTCTCTGGATCTGTTTGTTGTCCCTCTCTTTCCCTGGATCTGTTTGTTGTCCCCACCTCTCTGGATCTGTTTGTTGTCCCCACCTCTCTGGATCTGTTTGTTGTCCCTCTCTCTCTGGATCTGTTTGTTGTCCCTCTCTGGATCTGTTTGTTGTCCCTCTCTCTCTGGATCTGTTTGTTGTCCCTCTCTGGATCTGTTTGTTGTCCCTCCCTCTCTGGATCTGTTTGTTGTCCCTCCCTGTCTGGATCTGTTTGTTGTCCCTCTCTCTCTGGATCTGTTTGTTGTCCCTCCCTCTCTGGATCTGATTGTTGTCCCCACCTCTCTTTATCTGTTTGTGTTCCCCTCCTCTCTGGATCTGTTTGTTGTCCCCACCTCTCTCTCTCTCTGGATCTGTTTGTTGTCCCTCTCTCTCACTCTGATCTGTTTGTTGTCCCTCCCTGTCTGAATCTGTTTGTTGTCCCTCCCTGTCTGGATCTGTTTGTTGTCCCTCTCTCTCTGGATCTGTTTGTTGTCCCTCTCTCTGTGGATCTGTTTGTTGTCCCTCCCTCTCTGGATCTGTTTGTTGTCCCTCCCTCTCTGGATCTGTTTGTTGTCCCTCTCTCTCTGGATCTGTTTGTTGTCCCTCCATCTCTGGATCTGTTTGTAGTCCCAACCTCTCTGAATCTGTTTGTTGTCCCTCTCTCTCTGGATATGTTTGTTGTCACTCCCTGTCTGGATCAGTTTGTTGTCCCTCTCTCTCTCTGGATCTGTTTGTTGTCCCCACCTCTCTGGATCTGTTTGTTGTCCCTCTCTCTCTGGATCTGTTTGTTGTCCCTCTCTTTCTCTGGATCTGTTTGTTGTCCCCACCTCTCTGGATCTGTTTGTTGTCCCCACCTCTCTGGATCTGTATGTTGTCCCTCTCTCTCTGGATCTGTTTTTTGTCCCTCTCTGCATCTGTTTGTTGTCCCTCTCTCTCTGGATCTGTTTGTTGTCCCTCTCTGGATCTGTTTGTTGTCCCTCCCTCTCTGGATCTGTTTGTTGTCCCTCCCTGTCTGGATCTGTTTGTTGTCCCTCTCTCTCTCTGGATCTGTTTGTTGTCCCCACCTCTCTGGATCTGTTTGTTGTCCCCATCTCTCTGGATCTGTTTGTTGTCCATCCCTCTCTGGATCTGTTTGTTGTCCCCACCTCTCTGGATCTGTTTGTTGTCCCTCTCTCTCTGGATCTGATTGTTGTCCCCACCTCTCTGGATCTGTTTGTTTTCCCCACCTCTCTGGATCTGTTTGTTGTCCCCACCTCACTCTCTCTCTGGATCTGTTTGTTGTCCCTCTCTCTCTCTATGATCTGTTTGTTGTCCCTCCCTGTCTGAATCTGTTTGTTGTCCCCACCTCTCTGGATCTGTTTGTTGTCCCCATCTCTCTGAATCTGTTTGTTGTCCCTCTCTCTCTGGATCTGTTTGTTGTCCCTCTCTCTCTGGATCTGTTTGTTGTCCCTCCCTCTCTGGATCTGTTTGTTGTCCCTCTCTCTATGGATCTGTTTGTTGTCCCTCCATGTCTGGATCTGTTTTTAGTCCCCACCTCTCTGAATCTGTTTGTTGTCCCTCTCTCTCTGGATCTGTTTGTTTTTCCCATCTTTCTGGATCTGTTTGTTGTCCCTCCTTCTCTGGATCTGTTTGTTGTCCCTCTCTCTCTGTATCTGTTTGTTGTCCCTCCCTCTCTGGATCTGTTTGTTGTCCCCACCTCTCTCTGGATCTGTTTGTTGTTCCTCCGTCTCTGGATCTGTTTGTTGTCCCTCTCTCTCTGGATCTGTTTGTTGTTCCTCCCTCTCTGGATCTGTTTGTTGTCCCTCCCTCTCTGGATCTGTTTGTTGTCCCTCTCTCTCTGGATCTGTTTGTTGTCCCTACCTCTCTGGATCTGTTTGTTGTCCCTCTCATGATCTGTTTGTTGTCCCTCTCTCTCTCTCTCTGAATCTGTTTATTGTCCCTCTCTCTCTGGATCAGTTTTTTGTCCCTCTCTTTTTGGATCTGTTTGTTGTGTCTCTCTCTGGATCTGTTTGTTGTCCCCACCTCTCTGAATCTGTTTGTTGTCCCTCTCTCTCTGGATCTGTTTGTTGTCCCTCCCTGTCTGGATCTGTTTGTTGTCCCTCTCTCTCTGGATCTGTTTGTTGTCACTCCCTGTCTGGATCAGTTTGTTGTCCCTCTCTCTCTCTGGATCTGATTGTTGTCCCCACCTCTCTGGATCTGTTTGTTGTCCCTCCCTCTCTGGATCTGTTTGTTGTCCCTCTCTTTCTCTGGATCTGTTTGTTGTCCCCACCTCTCTGGATCTGTTTGTTGTCCCCACCTCTCTGGATCTGTATGTTGTCCCTCTCTCTCTGGATCTGTTTGTTGTCCCTCTCTGGATCTGTTTGTTGTCCCTCTCTCTCTGGATCTGTTTGTTGTCCCTCTCTGGATCTGTTTGTTGTCCCTCCCTCTCTGGATCTGTTTGTTGTACCTCCCTGTCTGGATCTGTTTGTTGTCCCTCTCTCTCTCTGGATCTGTTTGTTGTCCCCACCTCTCTGGATCTGTTTGTTGTCCCCATCTCTCTGAATCTGTTTGTTGTCCCTCTCTCTCTGGATCTGTTTGTTGTCCCTCTCTCTCTGGATCTGTTTGTTGTCCCTCCCTCTCTGGATCTGTTTCTTGTCCCTCCCTCTCTGGATCTGTTTGTTGTCCCTCTCTCTATGGATCTGTTTGTTGTCCCTCCATGTCTGGATCTGTTTTTAGTCCCCACCTCTCTGAATCTGTTTGTTGTCCCTCTCTCTCTGGATCTGTTTGTTTTTCCCATCTCTCTGGATCTGTTTGTTGTCCCTCCTTCTCTGGATCTGTTTGTTGTCCCTCTCTCTCTGTATCTGTTTGTTGTCCCTCCCTCTCTGGATCTGTTTGTTGTCCCCACCACTCTCTGGATCTGTTTGTTGTTCCTCCGTCTCTGGATCTGTTTGTTGTCCCTCTCTCTCTGGATCTGTTTGTTGTTCCTCCCTCTCTGGATCTGTTTGTTGTCCCTCCCTCTCTGGATCTGTTTGTTGTCCCTCTCTCTCTGGATCTGTTTGTTGTCCCTACCTCTCTGGATCTGTTTGTTGTCCCTCCCTCTCTGGATCTGTTTGTTGTCCCTCTCATGATCTGTTTGTTGTCCCTCTCTCTCTCTCTCTGAATCTGTTTATTGTCCCTCTCTCTCTGGATCAGTTTTTTGTCCCTCTCTTTTTGGATCTGTTTGTTGTCTCTCTCTCTGGATCTGTTTGTTGTCCCCACCTCTCTGAATCTGTTTGTTGTCCCTCTCTCTCTGGATCTGTTTGTTGTCCCTCCCTGTCTGGATCTGTTTGTTGTCCCTCTCTCTCTGGATCTGTTTGTTGTCACTCCCTGTCTGGATCAGTTTGTTGTCCCTCTCTCTCTCTGGATCTGATTGTTGTCCCCACCTCTCTGGATCTGTTTGTTGTCCCTCTCTTTCTCTGGATCTGTTTGTTGTCCCCACCTCTCTGGATCTGTTTGTTGTCCCCACCTCTCTGGATCTGTATGTTGTCCCTCTCTCTCTGGATCTGTTTGTTGTCCCTCTCTGGATCTGTTTGTTGTCCCTCTCTCTCTGGATCTGTTTGTTGTCCCTCTCTGGATCTGTTTGTTGTCCCTCCCTCTCTGGATCTGTTTGTTGTCCCTCTCTTTCTCTGGATCTGTTTGTTGTCCCCACCTCTCTGGATCTGTTTGTTGTCCCCACCTCTCTGGATCTGTATGTTGTCCCTCTCTCTCTGGATCTGTTTGTTGTCCCTCTCTGGATCTGTTTGTTGTCCCTCTCTCTCTGGATCTGTTTGTTGTCCCTCTCTGGATCTGTTTGTTGTCCCTCCCTCTCTGGATCTGTTTGTTGTCCCTCCCTGTCTGGATCTGTTTGTTGTCCCTCTCTCTCTCTGGATCTGTTTGTTGTCCCCACCTCTCTGAATCTGTTTGTTGTCCATCCCTCTCTGGATCTGTTTGTTGTCCCTCTCTCTCTCTGGATCTGTTTGTTGTCCATCCCTCTCTGGATCTGATTGTTGTCCCCACCTCTCTTTATCTGTTTATGTTCCCCACCTCTCTGGATCTGTTTGTTGTCCCCACCTCACTCTCTCTCTGGATCTGTTTGTTGTCCCTCTCTCTCTGGATCTGTTTGTTGTCCCTCCCTGTCTGGATCTGTTTGTTGTCCCTCTCTCTCTGGATCTGTTTGTTGTCACTCCCTGTCTGGATCAGTTTGTTGTCCCTCTCTCTCTCTGGATCTGATTGTTGTCCCCACCTCTCTGGATCTGTTTGTTGTCCCTCCCTCTCTGGATCTGTTTGTTGTCCCTCTCTTTCTCTGGATCTGTTTGTTGTCCCCACCTCTCTGGATCTGTTTGTTGTCCCCACCTCTCTGGATCTGTATGTTGTCCCTCTCTCTCTGGATCTGTTTGTTGTCCCTCTCTGGATCTGTTTGTTGTCCCTCTCTCTCTGGATCTGTTTGTTGTCCCTCTCTGGATCTGTTTGTTGTCCCTCCCTCTCTGGATCTGTTTGTTGTACCTCCCTGTCTGGATCTGTTTGTTGTCCCTCTCTCTCTCTGGATCTGTTTGTTGTCCCCACCTCTCTGGATCTGTTTGTTGTCCCCATCTCTCTGAATCTGTTTGTTGTCCCTCTCTCTCTGGATCTGTTTGTTGTCCCTCTCTCTCTGGATCTGTTTGTTGTCCCTCCCTCTCTGGATCTGTTTCTTGTCCCTCCCTCTCTGGATCTGTTTGTTGTCCCTCTCTCTATGGATCTGTTTGTTGTCCCTCCATGTCTGGATCTGTTTTTAGTCCCCACCTCTCTGAATCTGTTTGTTGTCCCTCTCTCTCTGGATCTGTTTGTTTTTCCCATCTCTCTGGATCTGTTTGTTGTCCCTCCTTCTCTGGATCTGTTTGTTGTCCCTCTCTCTCTGTATCTGTTTGTTGTCCCTCCCTCTCTGGATCTGTTTGTTGTCCCCACCACTCTCTGGATCTGTTTGTTGTTCCTCCGTCTCTGGATCTGTTTGTTGTCCCTCTCTCTCTGGATCTGTTTGTTGTTCCTCCCTCTCTGGATCTGTTTGTTGTCCCTCCCTCTCTGGATCTGTTTGTTGTCCCTCTCTCTCTGGATCTGTTTGTTGTCCCTACCTCTCTGGATCTGTTTGTTGTCCCTCCCTCTCTGGATCTGTTTGTTGTCCCTCTCATGATCTGTTTGTTGTCCCTCTCTCTCTCTCTCTGAATCTGTTTATTGTCCCTCTCTCTCTGGATCAGTTTTTTGTCCCTCTCTTTTTGGATCTGTTTGTTGTCTCTCTCTCTGGATCTGTTTGTTGTCCCCACCTCTCTGAATCTGTTTGTTGTCCCTCTCTCTCTGGATCTGTTTGTTGTCCCTCCCTGTCTGGATCTGTTTGTTGTCCCTCTCTCTCTGGATCTGTTTGTTGTCACTCCCTGTCTGGATCAGTTTGTTGTCCCTCTCTCTCTCTGGATCTGATTGTTGTCCCCACCTCTCTGGATCTGTTTGTTGTCCCTCCCTCTCTGGATCTGTTTGTTGTCCCTCTCTTTCTCTGGATCTGTTTGTTGTCCCCACCTCTCTGGATCTGTTTGTTGTCCCCACCTCTCTGGATCTGTATGTTGTCCCTCTCTCTCTGGATCTGTTTGTTGTCCCTCTCTGGATCTGTTTGTTGTCCCTCTCTCTCTGGATCTGTTTGTTGTCCCTCTCTGGATCTGTTTGTTGTCCCTCCCTCTCTGGATCTGTTTGTTGTCCCTCCCTGTCTGGATCTGTTTGTTGTCCCTCTCTCTCTCTGGATCTGTTTGTTGTCCCCACCTCTCTGGATCTGTTTGTTGTCCCCATCTCTCTGAATCTGTTTGTTGTCCCTCTCTCTCTGGATCTGTTTGTTGTCCCTCTCTCTCTGGATCTGTTTGTTGTCCCTCCCTCTCTGGATCTGTTTCTTGTCCCTCCCTCTCTGGATCTGTTTGTTGTCCCTCTCTCTATGGATCTGTTTGTTGTCCCTCCATGTCTGGATCTGTTTTTAGTCCCCACCTCTCTGAATCTGTTTGTTGTCCCTCTCTCTCTGGATCTGTTTGTTTTTCCCATCTCTCTGGATCTGTTTGTTGTCCCTCCTTCTCTGGATCTGTTTGTTGTCCCTCTCTCTCTGTATCTGTTTGTTGTCCCTCCCTCTCTGGATCTGTTTGTTGTCCCCACCACTCTCTGGATCTGTTTGTTGTTCCTCCGTCTCTGGATCTGTTTGTTGTCCCTCTCTCTCTGGATCTGTTTGTTGTTCCTCCCTCTCTGGATCTGTTTGTTGTCCCTCCCTCTCTGGATCTGTTTGTTGTCCCTCTCTCTCTGGATCTGTTTGTTGTCCCTACCTCTCTGGATCTGTTTGTTGTCCCTCCCTCTCTGGATCTGTTTGTTGTCCCTCTCATGATCTGTTTGTTGTCCCTCTCTCTCTCTCTCTGAATCTGTTTATTGTCCCTCTCTCTCTGGATCAGTTTTTTGTCCCTCTCTTTTTGGATCTGTTTGTTGTCTCTCTCTCTGGATCTGTTTGTTGTCCCCACCTCTCTGAATCTGTTTGTTGTCCCTCTCTCTCTGGATCTGTTTGTTGTCCCTCCCTGTCTGGATCTGTTTGTTGTCCCTCTCTCTCTGGATCTGTTTGTTGTCACTCCCTGTCTGGATCAGTTTGTTGTCCCTCTCTCTCTCTGGATCTGATTGTTGTCCCCACCTCTCTGGATCTGTTTGTTGTCCCTCCCTCTCTGGATCTGTTTGTTGTCCCTCTCTCTCTCTGGATCTGTTTGTTGTCCCCACCTCTCTGGATCTGTTTGTTGTCCCCACCTCTCTGGATCTGTATGTTGTCCCTCTCACTCTGGATCTGTTTGTTGTCCCTCTCTGGATCTGTTTGTTGTCCCTCTCTCTCTGGATCTGTTTGTTGTCCCTCTCTGGATCTGTTTGTTGTCCCTCCCTCTCTGGATCTGTTTGTTGTCCCTCCCTGTCTGGATCTGTTTGTTGTCCCTCTCTCTCTCTGGATCTGTTTGTTGTCCCCACCTCTCTGAATCTGTTTGTTGTCCATCCCTCTCTGGATCTGTTTGTTGTCCCCACCTCTCTGGATCTGTTTGTTGTCCCTCTCTCTCTCTGGATCTGTTTGTTGTCCATCCCTCTCTGGATCTGATTGTTGTCCCCACCTCTCTTTATCTGTTTATGTTCCCCACCTCTCTGGATCTGTTTGTTGTCCCCACCTCACTCTCTCTCTGGATCTGTTTGTTGTCCCTCCCTGTCTGAATCTGTTTGTTGTCCCTCCCTGTCTGGATCTGTTTGTTGTCCCTCTCTCTCTGGATCTGTTTGTTGTCCCTCTCTCTCTGGATCTGTTTGTTGTCCCTCCCTCTCTGGATCTGTTTGTTGTACCTCCCTCTCTGGATCTGTTTGTTGTCCCTCCATCTCTGGATCTGTTTGTAGTCCCAACCTCTCTGAATCTGTTTGTTGTCCCTCTCTCTCTGGATCTGTTTGTTGTCCCTCCATATCTGGATCTGATTGTAGTCCCAACCTCTCTGAATCTGTTTGTTGTCCCTCTCTCTCTGGATATGTTTGTTGTCACTCCCTGTCTGGATCAGTTTGTTGTCCCTCTCTCTCTCTGGATATGTTTGGTGTCCCCTCCTCTCTGGATCTGTTTGTTGTCCCTCCCTCTCTGGATCTGTTTGTTGTCCCTCTCTTTCTCTGGATCTGTTTGTTGTCCCCACCTCTCTGGATCTGTTTGTTGTCCCCACCTCTCTGGATCTGTATGTTGTCCCTCTCTCTCTGGATCTGTTTGTTGTCCCTCTCTGCATCTGTTTGTTGTCCCCCTCTCTCTGGATCTGTTTGTTGTCCCTCTCTGGATCTGTTTGTTGTCCCTCCCTCTCTGGATCTGTTTGTTGTCCCTCCCTGTCTGGATCTGTTTGTTGTCCCTCTCTCTCTTTGGATCTGTTTGTTGTCCCCACCTCTCTGGATCTGTTTGTTGTCCCCATCTCTCTGGATCTGTTTGTTGTCCATCCCTCTCTGGATCTGTTTGTTGTCCCCACCTCTCTGGATCTGTTTGTTGTCCCTCTCTCTCTGGATCTGTTTGTTGTCCCTCCCTCTCTGGATCTGATTGTTGTCCCCACCTCTCTGGATCTCTTTGTGTTCCCCACCTCTCTGGATCTGTTTGTTGTCCCCACCTCACTCTCTCTCTGGATCTGTTTGTTGTCCCTCTCTCTCTCTCTGATCTGTTTGTTGTCCCTCCCTGTCTGAATCTGTTTGTTGTCCCCACCTCTCTGGATCTGTTTGTTGTCCCCATCTCTCTGAATCTGTTTGTTGTCCATCCCTCTCTGGATCTGTTTGTTGTCCCCACCTCTCTGGATCTGTTTGTTGTCCCTCTCTCTCTCTGGATCTGTTTGTTGTCCCTCCCTCTCTGGATCTGATTGTTGTCCCCACCTCTCTTTATCTGTTTGTGTTCCCCACCTCTCTGGATCTGTTTGTTGTCCCCACCTCACTCTCACTCTGGATCTGTTTGTTGTCCCTCTCTCTCACTCTGATCTGTTTGTTGTCCCTCCCTGTCTGAATCTGTTTGTTGTCCCTCCCTGTCTGGATCTGTTTGTTGTCCCTCTCTCTCTGGATCTGTTTGTTGTCCCTCTCTCTCTGGATCTGTTTGTTGTCCCTCCCTCTCTGGATCTGTTTGTTGTCCCTCCCTCTCTGGATCTGTTTGTAGTCCCAACCTCTCTGAATCTGTTTGTTGTCCCTCTCTCTCTGGATATGTTTGTTGTCACTCCCTGTCTGGATCAGTTTGTTGTCCCTCTCTCTCTCTGGATATGTTTGTTGTCCCCTCCTCTCTGGATCTGTTTGTTGTCCCTCCCTCTCTGGATCTGTTTGTTGTCCCTCTCTTTCTCTGGATCTGTTTGTTGTCCCCACCTCTCTGGATCTGTATGTTATCCCTCTCTCTCTGGATCTGTTTGTTGTCCCTCTCTGCATCTGTTGGTTGTCCCTCTCTCTCTGGATCTGTTTGTTGTCCCTCTCTGGATCTGTTTGTTGTCCCTCCCTCTCTGGATCTGTTTGTTGTCCCTCCATGTCTGGATCTGTTTGTTGTCCCTCTCTCTCTCTGGATCTGTTTGTTGTCCCCACCTCTCTGGATCTGTTTGTTGTCCCCATCTCTCTGGATCTGTTTGTTGTCCTTCCCTCTCTGGATCTGTTTGTTGTCCCCACCTCTCTGGATCTGTTTGTTGTCCCTCTCTCTCTGGATCTGTTTGTTGTCCCTCCCTCTCTGGATCTGATTTTTGTCCCCACCTCTCTGGATCTCTTTATGTTACCCACCTCTCTGGATCTGTTTGTTGTCCCCACCTCAATCTCTCTCTGGATCTATTTGTTGTCCCTCTCTCTCTCTCTGATCTGTTTGTTGTCCCTCCCTGTCTGGATCAGTTTGTTGTCCCTCTCTCTCTCTGGATATGTTTGTTGTCCCCTCCTCTCTGGATCTGTTTGTTGTCCCTCCCTCTCTGGATCTGTTTGTTGTCCCTCTCTTTCTCTGGATCTGTTTGTTGTCCCCACCTCTCTGGATCTGTTTGTTGTCCCCACCTCTCTGGATCTGTATGTTGTCCCTCTCTCTCTGGATCTGTTTGTTGTCCCTCTCTGCATCTGTTTGTTGTCCCTCTCTCTCTGGATCTGTTTGTTGTCCCTCTCTGGATCTGTTTGTTGTCCCTCCCTCTCTGGATCTGTTTGTTGTCCCTCCCTGTCTGGATCTGTTTGTTGTCCCTCTCTCTCTCTGGATCTGTTTGTTGTCCCCACCTCTCTGGATCTGTTTGTTGTCCCCATCTCTCTGGATCTGTTTGTTGTCCATCCCTCTCTGGATCTGTATGTTGTCCCCACCTCTCTGGATCTGTTTGTTGTCCCTCTCTCTCTGGATCTGTTTGTTGTCCCTCCCTCTCTGGATCTGATTGTTGTCCCCACCTCTCTGGATCTCTTTGTGTTCCCCACCTCTCTGGATCTGTTTGTTGTCCCCACCTCACTCTCACTCTGGATCTGTTTGTTGTCCCTCTCTCTCACTCTGATCTGTTTGTTGTCCCTCCCTGTCTGAATCTGTTTGTTGTCCCTCCCTGTATGGATCTGTTTGTTGTCCCTCTCTCTCTGGATCTGTTTGTTGTCCCTCTCTCTCTGGATCTGTTTGTTGTCCCTCCCTCTCTGGATCTGTTTGTTGTCCCTCCCTCTCTGGATCTGTTTGTTGTCCCTCTCTCTCTGGATCTGTTTGTTGTCCCTCCATCTCTGGATCTGTTTGTAGTCCCAACCTCTCTGAATCTGTTTGTTGTCCCTCTCTCTCTGGATCTGTTTGTTGTCCCTCCATCTCTGGATCTGTTTGTAGTCCCAACCTCTCTGAATCTGTTTGTTGTCCCTCTCTCTCTGGATATGTTTGTTGTCACTCCCTGTCTGGATCAGTTTGTTGTCCCTCTCTCTCTCTGGATATGTTTGTTTTCCCCTCCTCTCTGGATCTGTTTGTTGTCCCTCCCTTTCTGGATCTGTTTGTTGTCCCTCTCTTTCTCTGGATCTGTTTGTTGTCCCCACCTCTCTGGATCTGTTTGTTGTCCCCACCTCTCTGGATCTGTATGTTGTCCCTCTCTCTCTGGATCTGTTTGTTGTCCCTCTCTGCATCTGTTGGTTGTCCCTCTCTCTCTGGATCTGTTTGTTGTCCCTCTCTGGATCTGTTTGTTGTCCCTCCCTCTCTGGATCTGTTTGTTGTCCCTCCCTGTCTGGATCTGTTTGTTGTCCCTCTCTCTCTCTGGATCTGTTTGTTGTCCCCACCTCTCTGGATCTGTTTGTTGTCCCCATCTCTCTGGATCTGTTTGTTGTCCTTCCCTCTCTGGATCTGTTTGTTGTCCCCACCTCTCTGGATCTGTTTGTTGTCCCTCTCTCTCTGGATCTGTTTGTTGTCCCTCCCTCTCTGGATCTGATTGTTGTCCCCACCTCTCTGGATCTCTTTGTGTTCCCCACCTCTCTGGATCTGTTTGTTGTCCCCACCTCACTCTCTCTCTGGATCTATTTGTTGTCCCTCTCTCTCTCTCTGATCTGTTTGTTGTCCCTCCCTGTCTGGATCAGTTTGTTGTCCCTCTCTCTCTCTGGATATGTTTGTTGTCCCCTCCTCTCTGGATCTGTTTGTTGTCCCTCCCTCTCTGGATCTGTTTGTTGTCCCTCTCTTTCTCTGGATCTGTTTGTTGTCCCCACCTCTCTGGATCTGTTTGTTGTCCCCACCTCTCTGGATCTGTATGTTGTCCCTCTCTCTCTGGATCTGTTTGTTGTCCCTCTCTGCATCTGTTTGTTGTCCCTCTCTCTCTGGATCTGTTTGTTGTCCCTCTCTGGATCTGTTTGTTGTCCCTCCCTCTCTGGATCTGTTTGTTGTCCCTCCCTGTCTGGATCTGTTTGTTGTCCCTCTCTCTCTCTGGATCTGTTTGTTGTCCCCACCTCTCTGGATCTGTTTGTTGTCCCCATCTCTCTGGATCTGTTTGTTGTCCATCCCTCTCTGGATCTGTTTGTTGTCCCCACCTCTCTGGATCTGTTTGTTGTCCCTCTCTCTCTGGATCTGTTTGTTGTCCCTCCCTCTCTGGATCTGATTGTTGTCCCCACCTCTCTGGATCTCTTTGTGTTCCCCACCTCTCTGGATCTGTTTGTTGTCCCCACCTCACTCTCTCTCTGGATCTGTTTGTTGTCCCCCTCTCTCTCTCTGATCTGTTTGTTGTCCCTCCCTGTCTGAATCTGTTTGTTGTCCCCACCTCTCTGGATCTGTTTGTTGTCCCCATCTCTCTGAATCTGTTTGTTGTCCATCCCTCTCTGGATCTGTTTGTTGTCCCCACCTCTCTGGATCTGTTTGTTGTCCCTCTCTCTCTCTGGATCTGTTTGTTGTCCCTCCCTCTCTGGATCTGATTGTTGTCCCCACCTCTCTTTATCTGTTTGTGTTCCCCACCTCTCTGGATCTGTTTGTTGTCCCCACCTCACTCCCTGTCTGAATCTGTTTGTTGTCCCTCCCTGTCTGGATCTGTTTGTTGTCCCTCTCTCTCTGGATCTGTTTGTTGTCCCTCTCTCTCTGGATCTGTTTGTTGTCCCTCCCTCTCTGGATCTGTTTGTTGTCCCTCCCTCTCTGGATCTGTTTGTTGTCCCTCTCTCTCTGGATCTGTTTGTTGTCCCTCCATCTCTGGATCTGTTTGTAGTCCCAACCTCTCTGAATCTGTTTGTTGTCACTCTCTCTCTGGATCTGTTTGTTGTCCCTCCATCTCTGGATCTGTTTGTAGTCCCAACCTCTCTGAATCTGTTTGTTGTCCCTCCCTCTCTGGATCTGTTTGTTGTCACTCCCTGTCTGGATCTGTTTGTTGTCCCTCTCTCTCTCTGGATATGTTTGTTGTCCCCTCCTCTCTGGATCTGTTTGTTGTCCCTCCCTCTCTGGATCTGTTTGTTGTCCCTCTCTTTCTCTGGATCTGTTTGTTGTCCCCACCTCTCTGGATCTGTTTGTTGTCCCCACCTCTCTGGATCTGTATGTTGTCCCTCTCTCTCTGGATCTGTTTGTTGTCCCTCTCTGCATCTGTTGGTTGTCCCTCTCTCTCTGGATCTGTTTGTTGTCCCTCTCTGGATCTGTTTGTTGTCCCTCCCTCTCTGGATCTGTTTGTTGTCCCTCCCTGTCTGGATCTGTTTGTTGTCCCTCTCTCTCTCTGGATCTGTTTGTTGTCCCCACCTCTCTGGATCTGTTTGTTGTCCCCATCTCTCTGGATCTGTTTGTTGTCCATCCCTCTCTGGATCTGTTTGTTGTCCCCACCTCTCTGGATCTGTTTGTTGTCCCTCTCTCTCTGGATCTGTTTGTTGTCCCTCCCTCTCTGGATCTGATTGTTGTCCCCACCTCTCTGGATCTCTTTGTGTTCCCCACCTCTCTGGATCTGTTTGTTGTCCCCACCTCACTCTCTCTCTGGATCTATTTGTTGTCCCTCTCTCTCTCTCTGATCTGTTTGTTGTCCCTCCCTGTCTGAATCTGTTTGTTGTCCCTCCCTGTCTGGATCTGTTTGTTGTCCCTCTCTCTCTGGATCTGTTTGTTGTCCCTCTCTCTCTGGATCTGTTTGTTGTCCCTCCCTCTCTGGATCTATTTGTAGTCCCAACCTCTCTGAATCTGTTTGTTGTCCCTCTCTCTCTGGATCTGTTTGTTGTCCCTCCCTCTCTGGATCTGTTTGTTGTCCCCACCTCTCTGAATCTGTTTGTTGTCCCTCTCTCCCTGGATCTGTTTGTTGTCCCTCCCTGTCCAGAATGTGTTTGTTGTCCCTCCCTCTCTGGATCTGTTTGTTGTCCCCACCTCTCTGGATCTGTTTGTTGTCCCCACCTCTCTGGATCTGTTTGTTGTCCCCACCTCTCTCTGGATCTGTTTATTGTCCCTCTCTCTCTCTGGATCTGTTTGTTGTACCCATCTCTCTGGATCTGTTTGTTGTCCCTCCTTCTCTGGATATGTTTGTTGTCCCTCTCTCTCTGGATCTGCTTGTTGTCCCTCTCTCTCTGGATCTGTTTGTTGTCCCCACCTCTCTCTGGATCTGTTTGTTGTCCCTCCCTCTCTGGATCTGTTTGTTGTCCCTACCTCTCTCTGGATCTGTTTGTTGTTCCTCCGTCTCTGGATCTGTTTGTTGTGCCCACCTCTTTCTGGATCTGTTTGTTGTCCCTCCCTCTCTGGATCTGTTTGTTGTCCCTCTCTCTCTCTTGATCTGTTTGTTGTCCCTCTCTGGATCTGTTTGTTGTCCCTCTCTCTCTCTCTGGATCTGTTTGTTGTCCCTCTCCCCCTGGATATTTTTGTTGTCCCTCTCTCTCTGGATCTGTTTGTTGTCCCTCTCTCTCTGGATCTGTTTGTTGTCCCTCCCTCTCTGGATCTGTTTGTTGTCCCTCTCTCTCTGGATCTGTTTGTTGTCCCTCTCTCTCTGGATCTGTTTGTTGTCCCTCCCTCTCTGGATCTGTTTGTTGTCCCCACCTCTCTGAATCTGTTTGTTGTCCCTCTCTCCCTGGATCTGTTTGTTGTCCCTCCCTGTCCAGAATATGTTTGTTGTCCCTCCCTCTCTGGATCTGTTTGTTGTCCCCACCTCTCTGGATCTGTTTGTTGTCCCCACCTCTCTGGATCTGTTTGTTGTCCCCACCTCTCTCTGGATCTGTTTATTGTCCCTCTCTCTCTCTGGATCTGTTTGTTGTACCCATCTCTCTGGATCTGTTTGTTGTCCCTCCTTCTCTGGATATGTTTGTTGTCCCTCTCTCTCTGGATCTGCTTGTTGTCCCTCTCTCTCTGGATCTGTTTGTTGTCCCCACCTCTCTCTGGATCTGTTTGTTGTCCCTACCTCTCTCTGGATCTGTTTGTTGTTCCTCCGTCTCTGGATCTGTTTGTTGTGCCCACCTCTTTCTGGATCTGTTTGTTGTCCCTCCCTCTCTGGATCTGTTTGTTGTCCCTCTCTCTCTCTTGATCTGTTTGTTGTCCCTCTCTGGATCTGTTTGTTGTCCCTCTCTCTCTCTCTGGATCTGTTTGTTGTCCCTCTCCCCCTGGATATTTTTGTTGTCCCTCTCTCTCTGGATCTGTTTGTTGTCCCCACCTCTCTCTGGATCTGTTTGTTGTCCCTCTCTCTCTGGATCTGTTTGTTGTCCCTCCCTCTCTGGATCTGTTTGTTGTCCTTCCCTCTCTGGATCTGTTTGTTGTCCCTCTCTTTCTGGATCTGTTTGTTGTCCCTCTATGGATCTGTTTGTTGTCCCTCTCTCTCTCTCTGGATCTGTTTGTTGTCCCTCTCTCTCTGGATCTGTTTGTTGTCCCTCCCTCTCTGGATCTGTTTGTTGTCCCTCCCTCTCTGGATCTGTTTGTTGTCCCTCTCTCTCTGGATCTGTTTGTTGTCCCTCCATCTCTGGATCTGTTTGTAGTCCCAACCTCTCTGAATCTGTTTGTTGTCCCTCTCTCTCTGGATCTGTTTGTTGTCCCTCCATCTCTGGATCTGTTTGTAGTCCCAACCTCTATGAATCTGTTTGTTGTCCCTCTCTCTCTGGATATGTTTGTTGTCACTCCCTGTCTGGATCAGTTTGTTGTCCCTCTCTCTCTTTGGATATGTTTGTTGTCCCCTCCTCTCTGGATCTGTTTGTTGTCCCTCCCTCTCTGGATCTGTTTGTTGTCCCTCTCTTTCTCTGGATCTGTTTGTTGTCCCCACCTCTCTGGATCTGTTTGTTGTCCCCACCTCTCTGGATCTGTATGTTGTCCCTCTCTCTCTGGATCTGTTTGTTGTCCCTCTCTGCATCTGTTTGTTGTCCCTCTCTCTCTGGATCTGTTTGTTGTCCCTCTCTGGATCTGTTTGTTGTCCCTCCCTGTCTGGATCTGTTTGTTGTCCCTCCCTGTCTGGATCTGTTTGTTGTCCCTCTCTCTCTCTGGATCTGTTTGTTGTCCCCACCTCTCTGGATCTGTTTGTTGTCCCCATCTCTCTGGATCTGTTTGTTGTCCATCTCTCTCTGGATCTGTTTGTTGTCCCCACCTCTCTGGATCTGTTTGTTGTCCCTCTCTCTCTGGATCTGTTTGTTGTCCCTCTCTCTCTGGATCTGATTGTTGTCCCCACCTCTCTGGATCTCTTTGTGTTCCCCACCTCTCTGGATCTGTTTGTTGTCCCCACCTCACTCTCTCTCTGATCTGTTTGTTGTCCCTCCCTGTCTGAATCTGTTTGTTGTCCCTCCCTGTCTGGATCTGTTTGTTGTCCCTCTCTCTCTGGATCTGTTTGTTGTCCCTCTCTCTCTGGATCTGTTTGTTGTCCCTCTCTCTCTGGATCTGTTTGTAGTCCCAACCTCTCTGAATCTGTTTGTTGTCCCTCTCTCTCTGGATCTGTTTGTTGTCCCTCCCTCTCTGGATCTGTTTGTTGTCCCCACCTCTCTGAATCTGTTTGTTGTCCCTCTCTCCCTGGATCTGTTTGTTGTCCCTCCCTGTCCGGAATGTGTTTGTTGTCCCTCCCTCTCTGGATCTGTTTGTTGTCCCCATCTCTCTGGATCTGTTTGTTGTCCCTCCTTCTCTGGATATGTTTGTTGTCCCTCTCTCTCTGGATCTGCTTGTCGTCCCTCTCTCTCTGGATCTGTTTGTTGTCCCCACCTCTCTCTGGATCTGTTTGTTGTTCCTCCGTCTCTGGATCTGTTTGTTGTGCCCACCTCTTTCTGGATCTGTTTGTTGTCCCTCCCTCTCTGGATCTGTTTGTTGTCCCTCCCTCTCTGGATCTGTTTGTTGTCCCTCTCTCTCTCTTGATCTGTTTGTTGTCCCTCTCTGGATCTGTTTGTTGTCCCTCTCTCTCTCTCTGGATCTGTTTGTTGTCCCTCTCTCCCTGGATCTGTTTGTTGTCCCTCTCTCTCCTGATCTGTTTGTTGTCCCTCTCTCTCTGGATCTGTTTGTTGTCCATCCCTCTCTGGATCTGTTTGTTGTCCTTCCCTCTCTGGATCTGTTTGTTGTCCCTCTCTTTCTGGATCTGTTTGTTGTCCCTCTATGGATCTGTTTGTTGTCCCTCTCTCTCTCTCTGGATCTGTTTGTTGTCCCTCTCTCTCTGGATCTGTTTGTTGTCCCTCTCTCTCTGGATCTGTTTGTTGTCCCTCTCTAAGGATCTGTTTGTTGTCCCCACCTCTCTGAATCTGTTTGTTGTCCCTCCCTGTCTGGATCTGTTTGTTGTCCCTCCGTGTCTGAATCTGTTTGTTGTCCCTCCCTGTCTGGATCTGTTTGTTGTCCCTCTCTCTCTGGATCTGTTTGTTGTCCCTCTCTCTCTGGATCTGTTTGTTGTCCCTCCGTGTCCGGAATGTGTTTGTTGTCCCTCTCTCTCTCTGGATCTGTTTGTTGTCCCTCCATGTCTGAATCTGTTTGTTGTCCCTCCCTCTCTGGATCTGTTTGTTGTCCCTCCCTCTCTGGATCTGTTTGTTGTCCCTCTCTCTCTGGATCTGTTTGTTGTCCCTCCATCTCTGGATCTGTTTGTAGTCCAGACCTCTCTGAATCTGTTTGTTGTCCCTCTCTCCCTGGATCTGTTTGTTGTCCCTCCCTGTCCGGAATGTGTTTGTTGTCCCTCCCTCTCTGGATCTGTTTGTTGTCCCCACCTCTCTGGATCTGTTTGTTGTCCCCACCTCTCTGGATCTGTTTGTTGTCCCCACCTCTCTCTGGATCTGTTTGCTGTCCACACCTGTCTGGATCCGTTTGTGTTCCCCACCTCTCTGGATCTGTTTGTTGTCCCTTCCTCTCTGGATCTGTTTTTTGTCCCCACCTCTCTGGATCTGTTTGTTGTCCCCACCTCTCTCTGGATCTGTTTATTGTCCCTCTCTCTCTCTGGATCTGTTTGTTGTCCCCATCTCTACGGATCTTTTTGTTGTCCCTCCTTCTCTGGATATGTTTGTTGTCCCTCTCTCTCTGGATCTGCTTGTTGTCCCTCTCTCTCTGGATCTGTTTGTTGTCCCCACCTCTCTCTGGATATGTTTGTTGTCCCCACCTCTCTGGATCTGTTTGTTGTCCCCATCTCTCTGGATCTGTTTGTTGTCCTTCCCTCTCTGGATCTGTTTGTTGTCCCCACCTCTCTGGATCTGTTTGTTGTCCCTCTCTCTCTGGATCTGTTTGTTGTCCCTCCCTCTCTGGATCTGATTGTTGTCCCCACCTCTCTGGATCTCTTTGTGTTCCCCACCTCTCTGGATCTGTTTGTTGTCCCCACCTCACTCTCTCTCTGGATCTATTTGTTGTCCCTCTCTCTCTCTCTGATCTGTTTGTTGTCCCTCCCTGTCTGGATCAGTTTGTTGTCCCTCTCTCTCTCTGGATATGTTTGTTGTCCCCTCCTCTCTGGATCTGTTTGTTGTCCCTCCCTCTCTGGATCTGTTTGTTGTCCCTCTCTTTCTCTGGATCTGTTTGTTGTCCCCACCTCTCTGGATCTGTTTGTTGTCCCCACCTCTCTGGATCTGTATGTTGTCCCTCTCTCTCTGGATCTGTTTGTTGTCCCTCTCTGCATCTGTTTGTTGTCCCTCTCTCTCTGGATCTGTTTGTTGTCCCTCCCTCTCTGGATCTGATTGTTGTCCCAATCTCTCTTTATCTGTTTGTGTTCCCCACCTCTCTGGATCTGTTTGTTGTCCCCACCTCACTCTCTCTCTGGATCTGTTTGTTGTCCCTCTCTGGATCTGTTTGTTGTCCCTCCCTCTCTGGATCTGTTTGTTGTCCCTCCCTGTCTGGATCTGTTTGTTGTCCCTCTCTCTCTCTGGATCTGTTTGTTGTCCCCACCTCTCTGGATCTGTTTGTTGTCCCCATCTCTCTGGATCTGTTTGTTGTCCATCCCTCTCTGGATCTGTTTGTTGTCCCCACCTCTCTGGATCTGTTTGTTGTCCCTCTCTCTCTGGATCTGTTTGTTGTCCCTCCCTCTCTGGATCTGATTGTTGTCCCCACCTCTCTGGATCTCTTTGTGTTCCCCACCTCTCTGGATCTGTTTGTTGTCCCCACCTCACTCTCTCTCTGGATCTGTTTGTTGTCCCTCTCTCTCTCTCTGATCTGTTTGTTGTCCCTCCCTGTCTGAATCTGTTTGTTGTCCCCACCTCTCTGGATCTGTTTGTTGTCCCCATCTCTCTGAATCTGTTTGTTGTCCATCCCTCTCTGGATCTGTTTGTTGTCCCCACCTCTCTGGATCTGTTTGTTGTCCCTCTCTCTCTCTGGATCTGTTTGTTGTCCCTCCCTCTGTGGATCTGATTGTTGTCCCAATCTCTCTTTATCTGTTTGTGTTCCCCACCTCTCTGGATCTGTTTGTTGTCCCCACCACACTCTCTCTCTGGATCTGTTTGTTGTCCCTCTCTCTCTGGATCTGTTTGTTGTCCCTCCCTCTCTGGATCTGATTGTTGTCCCCACCTCTCTGGATCTCTTTGTGTTCCCCACCTTTCTGGATCTGGTTTTTGTCCCCACCTCACTCTCTCTCTGGATCTGTTTGTTGTCCCCCTCTCTCTCTCTGATCTGTTTGTTGTCCCTCCCTGTCTGAATCTGTTTGTTGTCCCCATCTCTCTGAATCTTTTTGTTGTCCATCCCTCTCTGGATCTGTTTGTTGTCCCCACCTCTCTGGATCTGTTTGTTGTCCCTCTCTCTCTCTGGATCTGTTTGTTGTCCCTCCCTCTCTGGATCTGATTGTTGTCCCCACCTCTCTTTATCTGTTTGTGTTCCCCACCTCTCTGGATCTGTTTGTTGTCCCCACCTCACTCCCTGTCTGAATCTGTTTGTTGTCCCTCCCTGTCTGGATCTGTTTGTTGTCCCTCTCTCTCTGGATCTGTTTGTTGTCCCTCTCTCTCTGGATCTGTTTGTTGTCCCTCCCTCTCTGGATCTGTTTGTTGTCCCTCCCTCTCTGGATCTGTTTGTTGTCCCTCTCTCTCTGGATCTGTTTGTTGTCCCTCCATCTCTGGATCTGTTTGTAGTCCCAACCTCTCTGAATCTGTTTGTTGTCACTCTCTCTCTGGATCTGTTTGTTGTCCCTCCATCTCTGGATCTGTTTGTAGTCCCAACCTCTCTGAATCTGTTTGTTGTCCCTCCCTCTCTGGATCTGTTTGTTGTCACTCCCTGTCTGGATCTGTTTGTTGTCCCTCTCTCTCTCTGGATATGTTTGTTGTCCCCTCCTCTCTGGATCTGTTTGTTGTCCCTCCCTCTCTGGATCTGTTTGTTGTCCCTCTCTTTCTCTGGATCTGTTTGTTGTCCCCACCTCTCTGGATCTGTTTGTTGTCCCCACCTCTCTGGATCTGTATGTTGTCCCTCTCTCTCTGGATCTGTTTGTTGTCCCTCTCTGCATCTGTTGGTTGTCCCTCTCTCTCTGGATCTGTTTGTTGTCCCTCTCTGGATCTGTTTGTTGTCCCTCCCTCTCTGGATCTGTTTGTTGTCCCTCCCTGTCTGGATCTGTTTGTTGTCCCTCTCTCTCTCTGGATCTGTTTGTTGTCCCCACCTCTCTGGATCTGTTTGTTGTCCCCATCTCTCTGGATCTGATTGTTGTCCATCCCTCTCTGGATCTGTTTGTTGTCCCCACCTCTCTGGATCTGTTTGTTGTCCCTCTCTCTCTGGATCTGTTTGTTGTCCCTCCCTCTCTGGATCTGATTGTTGTCCCCACCTCTCTGGATCTCTTTGTGTTCCCCACCTCTCTGGATCTGTTTGTTGTCCCCACCTCACTCTCTCTCTGGATCTATTTGTTGTCCCTCTCTCTCTCTCTGATCTGTTTGTTGTCCCTCCCTGTCTGAATCTGTTTGTTGTCCCTCCCTGTCTGGATCTGTTTGTTGTCCCTCTCTCTCTGGATCTGTTTGTTGTCCCTCTCTCTCTGGATCTGTTTGTTGTCCCTCCCTCTCTGGATCTATTTGTAGTCCCAACCTCTCTGAATCTGTTTGTTGTCCCTCTCTCTCTGGATCTGTTTGTTGTCCCTCCCTCTCTGGATCTGTTTGTTGTCCCCACCTCTCTGAATCTGTTTGTTGTCCCTCTCTCCCTGGATCTGTTTGTTGTCCCTCCCTGTCCAGAATGTGTTTGTTGTCCCTCCCTCTCTGGATCTGTTTGTTGTCCCCACCTCTCTGGATCTGTTTGTTGTCCCCACCTCTCTGGATCTGTTTGTTGTCCCCACCTCTCTCTGGATCTGTTTATTGTCCCTCTCTCTCTCTGGATCTGTTTGTTGTACCCATCTCTCTGGATCTGTTTGTTTTCCCTCCTTCTCTGGATATGTTTGTTGTCCCTCTCTCTCTGGATCTGCTTTTTGTCCCTCTCTCTCTGGATCTGTTTGTTGTCCCCACCTCTCTCTGGATCTGTTTGTTGTCCCTCCCTCTCTGGATCTGTTTGTTGTCCCTACCTCTCTCTGGATCTGTTTGTTGTTCCTCCGTCTCTGGATCTGTTTGTTGTGCCCACCTCTTTCTGGATCTGTTTGTTGTCCCTCTCTCTCTCTTGATCTGTTTGTTGTCCCTCTCTGGATCTGTTTGTTGTCCCTCTCTCTCTCTCTGGATCTGTTTGTTGTCCCTCTCCCCCTGGATATTTTTGTTGTCCCTCTCTCTCTGGATCTGTTTGTTGTCCCTCTCTCTCTGGATCTGTTTGTTGTCCCTCCCTCTCTGGATCTGTTTGTTGTCCTTCCCTCTCTGGATCTGTTTGTTGTCCCTCTCTTTCTGGATCTGTTTGTTGTCCCTCTATGGATCTGTTTGTTGTCCCTCTCTCTCTCTCTGGATCTGTTTGTTGTCCCTCTCTCTCTGGATCTGTTTGTTGTCCCTCCCTCTCTGGATCTGTTTGTTGTCCCTCCCTCTCTGGATCTGTTTGTTGTCCCTCTCTCTCTGGATCTGTTTGTTGTCCCTCCATCTCTGGATCTGTTTGTAGTCCCAACCTCTCTGAATCTGTTTGTTGTCCCTCTCTCTCTGGATCTGTTTGTTGTCCCTCCATCTCTGGATCTGTTTGTAGTCCCAACCTCTCTGAATCTGTTTGTTGTCCCTCTCTCTCTGGATATGTTTGTTGTCACTCCCTGTCTGGATCAGTTTGTTGTCCCTCTCTCTCTTTGGATATGTTTGTTGTCCCCTCCTCTCTGGATCTGTTTGTTGTCCCTCCCTCTCTGGATCTGTTTGTTGTCCCTCTCTTTCTCTGGATCTGTTTGTTGTCCTTACCTCTCTGGATCTGTTTGTTGTCCCCACCTCTCTGGATCTGTATGTTGTCCCTCTCTCTCTGGATCTGTTTGTTGTCCCTCTCTGCATCTGTTTGTTGTCCCTCTCTCTCTGGATCTGTTTGTTGTCCCTCTCTGGATCTGTTTGTTGTCCCTCCCTCTCTGGATCTGTTTGTTGTCCCTCCCTGTCTGGATCTGTTTGTTGTCCCTCTCTCTCTCTGGATCTGTTTGTTGTCCCCACCTCTCTGGATCTGTTTGTTGTCCCCATCTCTCTGGATCTGTTTGTTGTCCATCCCTCTCTGGATCTGTTTGTTGTCCCCACCTCTCTGGATCTGTTTGTTGTCCCTCTCTCTCTGGATCTGTTTGTTGTCCCTCTCTCTCTGGATCTGATTGTTGTCCCCACCTCTCTGGATCTCTTTGTGTTCCCCACCTCTCTGGATCTGTTTGTTGTCCCCACCTCACTCTCTCTCTGGATCTGTTTGTTGTCCCTCTCTCTCTCTCTGATCTGTTTGTTGTCCCTCCCTGTCTGAATCTGTTTGTTGTCCCTCCCTGTCTGGATCTGTTTGTTGTCCCTCTCTCTCTGGATCTGTTTGTTGTCCCTCTCTCTCTGGATCTGTTTGTTGTCCCTCTCTCTCTGGATCTGTTTGTAGTCCCAACCTCTCTGAATCTGTTTGTTGTCCCTCTCTCTCTGGATCTGTTTGTTGTCCCTCCCTCTCTGGATCTGTTTGTTGTCCCCACCTCTCTGAATCTGTTTGTTGTCCCTCTCTCCCTGGATCTGTTTGTTGTCCCTCCCTGTCCGGAATGTGTTTGTTGTCCCTCCCTCTCTGGATCTGTTTGTTGTCCCCATCTCTCTGGATCTGTTTGTTGTCCCTCCTTCTCTGGATATGTTTGTTGTCCCTCTCTCTCTGGATCTGCTTGTTGTCCCTCTCTCTCTGGATCTGTTTGTTGTCCCCACCTCTCTCTGGATCTGTTTGTTGTCCCTCCCTCTCTGGATCTGTTTGTTGTCCCCACCTCTCTCTGGATCTGTTTGTTGTTCCTCCGTCTCTGGATCTGTTTGTTGTGCCCACCTCTTTCTGGATCTGTTTGTTGTCCCTCCCTCTCTGGATCTGTTTGTTGTCCCTCCCTCTCTGGATCTGTTTGTTGTCCCTCTCTCTCTCTTGATCTGTTTGTTGTCCCTCTCTGGATCTGTTTGTTGTCCCTCTCTCTCTCTCTGGATCTGTTTGTTGTCCCTCTCTCCCTGGATCTGTTTGTTGTCCCTCTCTCTCTGGATCTGTTTGTTGTCCCTCTCTCTCTGGATCTGTTTGTTGTCCCTCCCTCTCTGGATCTGTTTGTCGTCCTTCCCTCTCTGGATCTGTTTGTTGTCCCTCTCTTTCTGGATCTGTTTGTTGTCCCTCTATGGATCTGTTTGTTGTCCCTCTCTCTCTCTCTGGATCTGTTTGTTGTCCCTCTCTCTCTGGATCTGTTTGTTGTCCCTCTCTCTCTGGATCTGTTTGTTGTCCCTCTCTAAGGATCTGTTTGTTGTCCCCACCTCTCTGAATCTGTTTGTTGTCCCTCCCTGTCTGGATCTGTTTGTTGTCCCTCCGTGTCTGAATCTGTTTGTTGTCCCTCCCTGTCTGGATCTGTTTGTTGTCCCTCTCTCTCTGGATCTGTTTGTTGTCCCTCTCTCTCTGGATCTGTTTGTTGTCCCTCCCTGTCCGGAATGTGTTTGTTGTCCCTCTCTCTCTCTGGATCTGTTTGTTGTCCCTCTCTGGATCTGTTTGTTGTCCCTCTCTCTCTGGATCTGTTTGTTGTCCCTCCCTCTCTGGATCTGTTTGTTTTCCCCACCTCTCTGAATCTGTTTGTTGTCCCTCTCTCTCTGGATCTGTTTGTTGTCCCCACCTCTCTGCATCTGTTTGTTGTCCCCATCTCTCTGGATCTGTTTGTTGTCCATCCCTCTCTGGATCTGTTTGTTGTCCCCACCTCTCTGGATCTGTTTGTTGTCCCTCTCTCTCTGGATCTGTTTGTTGTCCCTCTCTCTCTGGATCTGATTGTTGTCCCCACCTCTCTGGATCTCTTTGTGTTCCCCACCTCTCTGGATCTGTTTGTTGTCCCCACCTCACTCTCTCTCTGGATCTGTTTGTTGTCCCTCTCTCTCTCTCTGATCTGTTTGTTGTCCCTCCCTTTCTGAATCTGTTTGTTGTCCCTCCCTGTCTGGATCTGTTTGTTGTCCCTCTCTCTCTGGATCTGTTTGTTGTCCCTCTCTCTCTGGATCTGTTTGTAGTCCCAACCTCTCTGAATCTGTTTGTTGTCCCTCTCTCTCTGGATCTGTTTGTTGTCCCTCCCTCTCTGGATCTGTTTGTTGTCCCCACCTCTCTGAATCTGTTTGTTGTCCCTCTCTCCCTGGATCTGTTTGTTGTCCCTCCCTGTCCGGAATGTGTTTGTTGTCCCTCCCTCTCTGGATCTGTTTGTTGTCCCCATCTCTCTGGATCTGTTTGTTGTCCCTCCTTCTCTGGATATGTTTGTTGTCCCTCTCTCTCTGGATCTGCTTGTTGTCCCTCTCTCTCTGGATCTGTTTGTTGTCCCCACCTCTCTCTGGATCTGTTTGTTGTCCCTCCCTCTCTGGATCTGTTTGTTGTCCCCACCTCTCTCTGGATCTGTTTGTTGTTCCTCCGTCTCTGGATCTGTTTGTTGTGCCCACCTCTTTCTGGATCTGTTTGTTGTCCCTCCCTCTCTGGATCTGTTTGTTGTCCCTCCCTCTCTGGATCTGTTTGTTGTCCCTCTCTCTCTCTTGATCTGTTTGTTGTCCCTCTCTGGATCTGTTTGTTGTCCCTCTCTCTCTCTCTGGATCTGTTTGTTGTCCCTCTCTCCCTGGATCTGTTTGTTGTCCCTCTCTCTCTGGATCTGTTTGTTGTCCCTCTCTCTCTGGATCTGTTTGTTGTCCCTCCCTCTCTGGATCTGTTTGTTGTCCTTCCCTCTCTGGATCTGTTTGTTGTCCCTCTCTTTCTGGATCTGTTTGTTGTCCCTCTATGGATCTGTTTGTTGTCGCTCTCTCTCTCTCTGGATCTGTTTGTTGTCCCTCTCTCTCTGGATCTGTTTGTTGTCCCTCTCTCTCTGGATCTGTTTGTTGTCCCTCTCTAAGGATCTGTTTGTTGTCCCCACCTCTCTGAATCTGTTTGTTGTCCCTCCCTGTCTGGATCTGTTTGTTGTCCCTCCGTGTCTGAATCTGTTTGTTGTCCCTCCCTGTCTGGATCTGTTTGTTGTCCCTCTCTCTCTGGATCTGTTTGTTGTCCCTCTCTCTCTGGATCTGTTTGTTGTCCCTCCCTGTCCGGAATGTGTTTGTTGTCCCTCTCTCTCTCTGGATCTGTTTGTTGTCCCTCTCTGGATCTGTTTGTTTTCCCTCTCTCTCTCTGGATCTGTTTGTTGTCCCTCCCTCTCTGGATCTGTTTGTTTTCCCCACCTCTCTGAATCTGTTTGTTGTCCCTCTCTCTCTGGATCTGTTTGTTGTCCCTCCCTGTCCGGAATGTGTTTGTTGTCCCTCCCTCTCTGGATCTGCTTGTTGTCCCTCCCTCTCTGGATCTGTTTGTTGTCCCTCTCTCTCTGGATCTGTTTTTTGTCCCTCCATCTCTGGATCTGTTTGTAGTCCAGACCTCTCTGAATCTGTTTGTTGTCCCTCTCTCTCTGGATCTGTTTGTTGTCCCTCCCTCTCTGGATCTGTTTGAAGTCCCCACCTCTCTGAATCTGTTTGTTGTCCCTCTCTCCCTGGATCTGTTTGTTGTCCCTCCCTGTCCGGAATGTGTTTGTTGTCCCTCCCTCTCTGGATCTGTTTGTTGTCCCCACCTCTCTGGATCTGTTTGTTGTCCCCACCTCTCTGGATCTGTTTGTTGTCCCCACCTCTCTCTGGATCTGTTTGCTGTCCACACCTGTCTGGATCCGTTTGTGGTCCCCACCTCTCTGGATCTGTTTGTTGTCCCTTCCTCTCTGGATCTGTTTTTTGTCCCCTCCTCTCTGGATCTGTTTGTTGTCCCCACCTCTCTCTGGATCTGTTTATTGTCCCTCTCTCTCTCTGGATCTGTTTGTTGTCCCCATCTCTACGGATCTGTTTGTCGTCCCTCCTTCTCTGGATATGTTTGTTGTCCCTCTCTCTCTGGATCTGCTTGTTGTCCCTCCCTCTCTGGATCTGTTTGTTGTCCCTCTCTCTCTGGATCTGTTTGTTGTCCCTCCCTCTCTGGATCTGTTTGTTGTCCCCACCTCTCTGAATCTGTTTGTTGTCCCTCTCTCCCTGGATCTGTTTGTTGTCCCTCCCTGTCCGGAATGTGTTTGTTGTCCCTCCCTCTCTGGATCTGTTTGTTGTCCCCATCTCTCTGGATCTGTTTGTTGTCCCTCCTTCTCTGGATATGTTTGTTGTCCCTCTCTCTCTGGATCTGCTTGTTGTCCCTCTCTCTCTGGATCTGTTTGTTGTCCCCACCTCTCTCTGGATCTGTTTGTTGTCCCTCCCTCTCTGGATCTGTTTGTTGTCCCCACCTCTCTCTGGATCTGTTTGTTGTTCCTCCGTCTCTGGATATGTTTGTTGTGCCCACCTCTCTCTGGATCTGTTTGTTGTCCCTCCCTCTCTGGATCTGTTTGTTGTCCCTCCCTCTCTGGATCTGTTTGTTGTCCCTCTCTCTCTCTTGATCTGTTTGTTGTCCCTCTCTGGATCTGTTTGTTGTCCCTCTCTCTCTCTCTGGATCTGTTTGTTGTCCCTCTCTCCCTGGATCTGTTTGTTGTCCCTCTCTCTCTGGATCTGTTTGTTGTCCCTCTCTCTCTGGATCTGTTTGTTGTCCCTCCCTCTCTGGATCTGTTTGTTGTCCTTCCCTCTCTGGATCTGTTTGTTGTCCCTCTCTTTCTGGATCTGTTTGTTGTCCCTCTATGGATCTGTTTGTTGTCCCTCTCTCTCTCTCTGGATCTGTTTGTTGTCCCTCTCTCTCTGGATCTGTTTGTTGTCCCTCTCTCTCTGGATCTGTTTGTTGTCCCTCTCTAAGGATCTGTTTGTTGTCCCCACCTCTCTGAATCTGTTTGTTGTCCCTCCCTGTCTGGATCTGTTTGTTGTCCCTCCGTGTCTGAATCTGTTTGTTGTCCCTCCCTGTCTGGATCTGTTTGTTGTCCCTCTCTCTCTGGATCTGTTTGTTGTCCCTCTCTCTCTGGATCTGTTTGTTGTCCCTCCCTGTCCGGAATGTGTTTGTTGTCCCTCTCTCTCTCTGGATCTGTTTGTTGTCCCTCTCTGGATCTGTTTGTTGTCCCTCTCTCTCTGGATCTGTTTGTTGTCCCTCCCTCTCTGGATCTGTTTGTTTTCCCCACCTCTCTGAATCTGTTTGTTGTCCCTCTCTCTCTGGATCTGTTTGTTGTCCCTCCCTGTCCGGAATGTGTTTGTTGTCCCTCCCTCTCTGGATCTGCTTGTTGTCCCTCCCTCTCTGGATCTGTTTGTTGTCCCTCTCTCTCTGGATCTGTTTTTTGTCCCTCCATCTCTGGATCTGTTTGTAGTCCAGACCTCTCTGAATCTGTTTGTTGTCCCTCTCTCTCTGGATCTGTTTGTTGTCCCTCCCTCTCTGGATCTGTTTGAAGTCCCCACCTCTCTGAATCTGTTTGTTGTCCCTCTCTCCCTGGATCTGTTTGTTGTCCCTCCCTGTCCGGAATGTGTTTGTTGTCCCTCCCTCTCTGGATCTGTTTGTTGTCCCCACCTCTCTGGATCTGTTTGTTGTCCCCACCTCTCTGGATCTGTTTGTTGTCCCCACCTCTCTCTGGATCTGTTTGCTGTCCACACCTGTCTGGATCCGTTTGTGGTCCCCACCTCTCTGGATCTGTTTGTTGTCCCTTCCTCTCTGGATCTGTTTTTTGTCCCCTCCTCTCTGGATCTGTTTGTTGTCCCCACCTCTCTCTGGATCTGTTTATTGTCCCTCTCTCTCTCTGGATCTGTTTGTTGTCCCCATCTCTACGGATCTGTTTGTCGTCCCTCCTTCTCTGGATATGTTTGTTGTCCCTCTCTCTCTGGATCTGCTTGTTGTCCCTCCCTCTCTGGATCTGTTTGTTGTCCCTCTCTCTCTCTCTGGATTCGTTTGTTGTCACTCTCTCTCTGGATCTGTTTGTTGTCCCTCTCTCTCTGGATCTGTTTGTTGTCCCTCTCTCTCTGGATCTGTTTGTTGTCCCTCCCTCTCTGGATCTGTTTGTTGTCCCTCCCTCTCTGGATCTGTTTGTTGTCCCTCTCTTTATGGATATGTTTGTTGTCCCTCTCTGGATCTGTTTGTTGTCCCTCTCTCTCTCTCTGGATCTGTTCGCTGTCCCTCTCTCTCTGGATCTGTTTGTTGTCCCTCTCTCTCTGGATCTGTTTGTTGTCCCTCTCTAAGGATCTGTTTGTTGTCCCCACCTCTCTGAATCTGTTTGTTGTCCCTCCCTGTCTGGATCTGTTTGTTGTCCCTCACTGTCTGGATCTGTTTGTTGTCCCTCTCTCTCTGGATCTGTTTGTTGTCCCTCTCTCTCTGGATCTGTTTGTTGTCCCTCCCTGTCCGGAATGTGTTTGTTGTCCCTCTCTCTCTCTGGATCTGTTTGTTGTCCCTCTCTGGATCTGTTTGTTGTCCCTCCCTCTCTGGATCTGTTTGTTGTCCCTCCCTCTCTGGATCTGTTTGTTGTCCCCACCTCTCTGGATCTGTTTGTTGTCCCCACCTCTCTGGATTTGTTTGTTGTCCCCACCTCTCTCTGGATCTGTTTGCTGTCCACACCTCTCTGGATCCGTTTGTGGTCCCCACCTCTCTGGATCTGTTTGTTGTCCCTTCCTCTCTGGATCTGTTTGTTGTTCCTCCGTCTCTGGATCTGTTTGTTGTGCCCACCTCTCTCTGGATCTGTTTGTTGTCCCTCCCTCTCTGGATCTGTTTGTTGTCCCTCCCTCTCTGGATCTGTTTGTTGTCCCTCTCTCTCTGGATCTGTTTGTTGTCCCTCTCTGGATCTGTTTGTTGTCCCTCTCTCTCTCTCTGGATCTGTTTGTTGTCCCTCTCTCTCTGGATCTGCTTGTTGTCCCTCTCTCTCTGGATCTGTTTGTTGTCCCTCCCTCTCTGGATCTGTTTGTTGTCCCTCCCTCTCTGGATCTGTTTGTTGTCCCTCTCTTGCTGGATCTGTTTGTAATCCCTCTCTGGATCTGTTTGTTGTACCTCTCTCTCTCTCTGGATCTGTTTGTTTTCCCTCTCTCTCTGGATCTGTTTGTTGTCCCTCTCTCTCTGGATCTGTTTGTTGTCCCTCTCTAAGGATCTGTTTGTTGTCCCCACCTCTCTGAATCTCTTTGTTGTCCCTCCCTGTCTGGATCTGTTTGTTGTCCCTCCGTGTCTGAATCTGTTTGTTGTCCCTCCCTGTCTGGATCTGTTTGTTGTCCCTCTCTCTCTGGATCTGTTTGTTGTCCCTCTCTCTCTGGATCTGTTTGTTGTCCCTCTATGGATCTGTTTGTTGTCCCTCTCTCTCTGGATCTGTTTGTTGTCCCTCCATCTCTGGATCTGTTTGTAGTCGCCACCTCTCTGAATCTGTTTGTTGTCCCTCTCTCTCTGGATCTGTTTGTTGTCCCTCCCTCTCTGGATCTGTTTGTTTTCCCCACCTCTCTGAATCTGTTTGTTGTCTCTCTCTCTCTGGATCTGTTTGTTGTCCCTCCCTGTCCGGAATGTGTTTGTTGTCCCTCCCTCTCTGGATCTGTTTGTTGTCCCTCTCTCTCTCTCTGGATCTGTTTGTTGTCCCTCTCTCTCTGGATCTGTTTGTTGTCCCTCCATCTCTGGATCTGTTTGTAGTCCAGACCTCTCTGAATCTGTTTGTTGTTCCTCTCTCCCTGGATCTGTTTGTTGTCCCACACTGTCCGGAATGTGTTTGTTGTCCCCACCTCTCTGGATCTTTTTGTTGTCCCCACCTCTCTGGATCTGTTTGTTGTCCCCACCTCTCTCTGGATCTGTTTGCTGTCCACACCTGTCTGGATCCGTTTGTGGTCCCCACCTCTCTGGATCTGTTTGTTGTCCCTTCCTCTCTGGATCTGTTTTTTGTCCCCACCTCTCTGGATCTGGTTGTTGTCCCCACCTCTCTCTGGATCTGTTTATTGTCCCTCTCTCTCTCTGGATCTGTTTGTTGTCCCCATCTCTACGGATCTGTTTGTTGTCCCTCCTTCTCTGGATATGTTTGTTGTCCCTCTCTATCTGGATCTGCTTGTTGTCCCTCTCTCTCTGGATCTGTTTGTTGTCCCCACCTCTCTCTGGATCTGTTTGTTGCCCCTCCCTCTCTGGATCTGTTTGTTGTCCCCACCTCTCTCTGGATCTGTTTGTTGTTCCTCCGTCTCTGGATCTGTTTGTTGTGCCCACCTCTCTCTGGATCTGTTTGTTGTCCCTCCCTCTCTGGATCTGTTTGTTGTACCTCCCTCTCTGGATCTGTTTGTTGTCCCTCTCTCTCTGGATCTGTTTGTTGTCCTTCCCTCTCTGGATCTGTTTGTTGTCCCTCCCTCTCTGGATCTGTTTGTTGTCCCTCTCTTTATGGATCTGTTTGTTGTCCCTCTCTGGATCTGTTTGTTGTCCCTCTCTCTCTCTCTGGATCTGTTTGTTGTCCCTCTCTCTCTGGATCTGTTTGTTGTCCCTCTCTCTCTGGATCTGTTTGTTGTCCCTCTCTAAGGATATGTTTGTTGTCCCCACCTCTATGAATCTGTTTGTTGTCCCTCCCTGTCTGGATCTGTTTGTTGTCCCTCCGTGTCTGAATCTGTTTGTTGTCCCTCCCTGTCTGGATCTGTTTGTTGTCCCTCTCTCTCTGGATCTGTTTGTTGTCCCTCTCTCTCTGGATCTGTTTGTTGTCCAACCCTGTCCGGAATGTGTTTTTTGTCCCTCTCTCTCTCTGGATCTGTTTGTTCTCCCTCTCTGGATCTGTTTGTTGTCCCTCCCTCTCTGGATCTGTTTGTAGTCCCTCCCTCTCTGGATCTGTTTGTTGTCCCTCTCTCTCTGGATCTGTTTGTTGTCCCCACCTCTCTGGATCTGTTTGTTGTCCCCACCTCTCTGGATCTGTTCGTTGTCCCCACCTCTCTCTGGATCTGTTTGCTGTCCACACCTCTCTGGATCCGTGTGTGGTCCCCACCTCTCTGGATCTGTTTGTTGTCCCTTCCTCTCTGGATCTGTTTGTTGTTCCTCCGTCTCTGGATCTGTTTATTGTGCCCACCTCTTTCTGGATCTGTTTGTTGTCCCTCCCTCTCTGGATCTGTTTGTTGTCCCTCCCTCTCTGGATCTGTTTGTTGTCCCTCTCTCTCTGGATCTGTTTGTTGTCCCTCTCTGGATCTGTTTGTTGTCCCTCTCTCTCTCTGGATCTGTTTTTTGTCCCTCTCTCCCTGGATCTGTTTGTTGTCCCTCTCTCTCTGGATCTGTTCGTTGTCCCTCTCTCTCTAGATCTGTTTGTTGTCCCTCCCTCTCTGGATCTGTTTGTTGTCCCACCCTCTCTGGATCTGTTAGGTGTCCCTCTCTCTCTGGATCTGTTTGTTGTCCCTCTCTCTCTGGATCTGTTTGTTGTCCCTCTCTCTCTGGATCTGTTTGTTTTCCCTCCCTCTCTGGATCTGTTTGTTGTCCCTCCCTCTCTGGATCTGTTTGTTGTCCCTCCCTGTCCGGAATGTGTTTGTTGTCCCTCCCTCTCTGGATCTGTTTGTTGTCCCCACCTCTCTGGATCTGTTTGTTGTCCCCACCTCTCTGGATCTGTTTGTTGTCCCTCTCTCTCTGGATCTGTTTGCTGTCCACACCTCTCTGGATGCGTTTGTGGTCCCCACCACTCTGGATCTGTTTGTTGTCCCCACCTCTCTCTGGATCTGTTTATTGTCCCTCTCTCTCCCTTTGGATCTGTTTGTTGTCCCCATCTCTCTGGATCTGTTTGTTGTCCCTCCTTCTCTGGATATGTTTGTTGTCCCTCTCTCTCTGGATCTGCTTGTTGTCCCTCTCTCTGGATCTGTTTGTTTTCCCCACCTCTCTCTGGATCTGTTTGTTGTCCCTCCCTCTCTGGATCTGTTTGTTGTCCCCACCTCTCTCTGGATCTGTTTGTTGTTCCTCCGTTTCTGGATCTGTTTGTTGTGCCCACCTCTTTCTGGATCTGTTTGTTGTCCCTCCCTCTCTGGATCTGTTTGTTGTCCGTCCCTCTCTGGATCTGTTTGTTGTCCCTCTCTCTCTGGATCTGTTTGTTGTCCCTCTCTGGATCTGTTTGTTGTCCCTCTCTCTCTCTCTGGATCTGTTTGTTGTCCCTCTCTCCCTGGATCTGTTTGTTGTCCCTCTCTCTCTGGATCTGTTTGTTGTCCCTCTCTCTCTGGATCTGTTTGTTGTCCCTCCCTCTCTGGATCTGTTTGTTGTCCCTCCCTCTCTGGATCTGTTTGTTGTCCCTCTCTTTCTGGATCTGTTTGTAATCCCTCTCTGGATCTGTTTGTTGTCCCTCTCTCTCTCTCTCTGGATCTGTTTGTTGTCCCTCTCTCTCTGGATCTGTTTGTTTTCCCTCTCTCTCTGGATCTGTTTGTTATCCCTCTCTAAGGATCTGTTTGTTGTCCCCACCTCTCTGAATCTGTTTGTTGTCCCTCCCTGTCTGGATCTGTTTGTTGTCCCTCCGTGTCTGAATCTGTTTGTTGTCCCTCCCTGTCCTGATCTGGTTGTTGTCCCTCTCTCTCTGGATCTGTTTGTTGTCCCTCTCTCTCTCTGGATCTGTTTGTTGTCCCTCCCTGTCTGGAATGTGTTTGTTGTCTCTCTCTCTCTCTGGATCTGTTTGTTGTCCCTCTCTGGATCTGTTTGTTGTCCCTCTCTCTCTGGATCTGTTTGTTGTCCCTCCATCTCTGGATCTGTTTGTAGTCCCCACCTCTCTGAATCTGTTTGTTGTCCCTCTCTCTCTGGATCTGTTTGTTGTCCCTCCCTCTCTGGATCTGTTTGTTTTCCCCACCTCTCTGAATCTGTTTGTTGTCCCTCCCTGTCCGGAATGTGTTTGTTGTCCCTAACTCTCTGGATCTGTTTGTTGTCCCTCCCTCTCTGAATCTGTTTGTTGTCCCTCTCTCTCTGGATCTGTTTGTTGTCCCTCCCTCTCTGGATCTGTTTGATGTCCCCACCTCTCTGAATCTGTTTGTTGTCCCTCTCTCCCTGGATCTGTTTGTTGTCCCTCCCTGTCCGGAATGTGTTTGTTGTCCCTCCCTCTCTGGATCTGTTTGTTGTCCCTCCCTGTCTGGAATGTGTTTGTTGTCCCTCTCTCTCTCTGGATCTGTTTGTTGTCCCTCTCTGGATCTGTTTGTTGTCCCTCTCTCTCTGGATCTGTTTGTTGTCCCTCCATCTCTGGATCTGTTTGTAGTCCCCACCTCTCTGAATCTGTTTGTTGTCCCTCTCTCTCTGGATCTGTTTGTTGTCCCTCCCTCTCTGGATCTGTTTGTTTTCCCCACCTCTCTGAATCTGTTTGTTGTCCCTCCCTGTCCGGAATGTGTTTGTTGTCCCTAACTCTCTGGATCTGTTTGTTGTCCCTCCCTCTCTGAATCTGTTTGTTGTCCCTCTCTCTCTGGATCTGTTTGTTGTCCCTCCCTCTCTGGATCTGTTTGATGTCCCCACCTCTCTGAATCTGTTTGTTGTCCCTCTCTCCCTGGATCTGTTTGTTGTCCCTCCCTGTCCGGAATGTGTTTGTTGTCCCTCCCTCTCTGGATCTGTTTGTTGTCCCCACCTCTCTGGATCTGTTTGTTGTCCCCACCTCTCTGGATCTGTTTGTTGTCCCCACCTCTCTCTGGATCTGTTTGCTGTCCACACCTCTCTGGATCCGTTTGTGGTCCCCACCTCTCTGGATCTGTTTGTTGTCCCTTCCTCTCTGGATCTGTTTTTTGTCCCCACCTCTCTGGATCTGTTTGTTGTCCCCAGCTCTCTCTGGATCTGTTTATTGTCCCTCTCTCTCTCTGGATCTGTTTGTTGTCCCCATCTCTACGGATCTGTTTGTTGTCCCTCCTTCTCTGGATATGTTTGTTGTCCCTCTCTCTCTGGATCTGCTTGTTGTCCCTCTCTCTCTGGATCTGTTTGTTGTCCCTCTCTAAGGATCTGTTTGTTGTCCCCACCTCTCTGAATCTGTTTGTTGTCCCTCCCTGTCTGGATCTGTTTGTTGTCCCTCCGTGTCTGAATCTGTTTGTTGTCCCTCCCTGTCCTGATCTGGTTGTTGTCCCTCTCTCTCTGGATCTGTTTGTTGTCCCTCTCTCTCTCTGGATCTGTTTGTTGTCCCTTCCTGTCCGGAATGTGTTTGTTGTCCCTCTCTCTCTCTGGATCTGTTTGTTGTCCCTCTCTGGATCTGTTTGTTGTCCCTCTCTCTCTGGATCTGTTTGTTGTCCCTCCATCTCTGGATCTGTTTGTAGTCCCCACCTCTCTGAATCTGTTTGTTGTCCCTCTCTCTCTGGATCTGTTTGTTGTCCCTCCCTCTCTGGATCTGTTTGTTTTCCCCATCTCTCTGAATCTGTTTGTTGTCCCTCTCTCTCTGGATCTGTTTGTTGTCCCTCCCTGTCCGGAATGTGTTTGTTGTCCCTAACTCTCTGGATCTGTTTGTTGTCCCTCCCTCTCTGAATCTGTTTGTTGTCCCTCTCTCTCTGGATCTGTTTGTTGTCCCTCCCTCTCTGGATCTGTTTGATGTCCCCACCTCTCTGAATCTGTTTGTTGTCCCTCTCTCCCTGGATCTGTTTGTTGTCCCTCCCTGTCCGGAATGTGTTTGTTGTCCCTCCCTCTCTGGATCTGTTTGTTGTCCCCACCTCTCTGGATCTGTTTGTTGTCCCCACCTCTCTGGATCTGTTTGTTGTCCCCACCTCTCTCTGGATCTGTTTGCTGTCCACACCTCTCTGGATCCGTTTGTGGTCCCCACCTCTCTGGATCTGTTTGTTGTCCCTTCCTCTCTGGATCTGTTTTTTGTCCCCACCTCTCTGGATCTGTTTGTTGTCCCCAGCTCTCTCTGGATCTGTTTATTGTCCCTCTCTCTCTCTGGATCTGTTTGCTGTCCCCATCTCTACGGATCTGTTTGTTGTCCCTCCTTCTCTGGATATGTTTGTTGTCCCTCTCTCTCTGGATCTGCTTGTTGTCCCTCTCTCTCTGGATCTGTTTGTTGTCCCCACCTCTCTCTGGATCTGTTTGTTGTCCCTCCCTCTCTGGATCTGTTTGTTGTCCCCACATCTCTCTGGATCTGTTTGTTGTCCCTCCCTCTCTGGATCTGTTTGTTGTCCCCACCTCTCTCTGGATCTGTTTGTTGTTCCTCCGTCTCTGGATCTGTTCGTTGTGCCCACCTCTTTCTGGATCTGTTTGTTGTCCCTCCCTCTCTGGATCTGTTTGTTGTCCCTCTCTCTCTGGATCTGTTTGTTGTCCCTCTCTGGATCTGTTTGTTGTCCCTCTCTCTCTCTCTGGATCTGTTTGTTGTCCCTCTCTCCCTGGATCTGTTTGTTGTCCCTCTCTCTGTAGATCTGTTTGTTGTCCCTCCCTCTCTGGATCTGTTTGTTGTCCCTCCCTCTCTGGATCTGTTTGTTGTCCCTCTCTTTCTGGATCTGTTTGTAATCCCTCTCTGGATCTGTTTGTTGTCCCTCTCTCTCTCTCTGGATCTGTTTGTTGTCCCTCTCTCTCTGGATCTGTTTGTTGTCCCTCTCTCTCTGGATCTGTTTGTTGTCCCTCTCTAAGGATCTGTTTGTTGTCCCCACCTCTCTGAATCTGTTTGTTGTCCCTCCCTGTCTGGATCTGTTTGTTGTCCCTCCGTGTCTGAATCTGTTTGTTGTCCCTCTCTCTCTGGATCTGTTTGTTGTCCCTCCCTCTCAGGATCTGTTTGTTTTCCCCACCTCTCTGAATCTGTTTGTTGTCCCTCTCTCTCTGGATCTGTTTGTTGTCCCTCCCTGTCCGGAATGTGTTTGTTGTCCCTCCCTCTCTGGATCTGTTTGTTGTCCCTCCCTCTCTGGATCTGTTTCTTGTCCCTCTCTCTCTGGATCTGTTTGTTTTCCTTCCATCTCTGGATCTGTTTGTAGTCCAGACCTCTCTGAATCTGTTTGTTGTCCCTCCCTCTCTGGATCTGTTTGATGTCCCCACCTCTCTGAATCTGTTTGTTGTCCCTCTCTCCCTGGATCTGTTTGTTGTCCCTCCCTGTCCAGAATGTGTTTGTTGTCCCTCCCTCTCTGGATCTGTTTGTTGTCCCCACCTCTCTGGATCTGTTTGTTGTCCCCACCTCTCTGGATCTGTTTGTTGTCCCCACCTCTCTCTGGATCTGTTTGCTGTCCACACCTCTCTGGATCCGTTTGTGGTCCCCACCTCTCTGGATCTGTTTGTTGTCCCTTCCTCTCTGGACATGTTTGTTGTCCCCATCTCTCTGGATCTGTTTGTTGTCCCCACCTCTCTCTGGATCTGTTTATTGTCCCTCTCTCTCTCTGGATCTGTTTGTTGTCCCTCCCTCTCTGGATCTGTTTGTTGTCCCCACCTCTCTGAATATGTTTGTTGTCCCTAACTCTCTGGATCTGTTTGTTGTCCCTCCCTGTCCGGAATGTGTTTGTTGTCCCTCCCTCTCTGGATCTGTTTGTTGTCCCCACCTCTCTGGATCTGTTTGTTGTCCCCACCTCTCTGGATCTGTTTGTTGTCCCTTCCTCTCTGGATCTGTTTTTTGTCCCCACCTCTCTGGAACTGTTTGTTGTCCCCACCTCTCTCTGGATCTGTTTATTGTCCCTCTCTCTCTCTGGATCTGTTTCTTGTCCCTCTCTCTCTGGATCTGCTTGTTGTCCCTCTCTCTCTGGATCTGTTTGTTGTCCCCACCTCTCTCTGGATCTGTTTGTTGTCCCTCCCTCTCTGGATCTGTTTGTTGTCCCCACCTCTCTCTGGATCTGTTTGTGGTTCCTCCGTCTCTGGATCTGTTTGTTGTCCCCACCTCTCTCTGGATCTGTTTGTTGTCCCTCCCTCTCTGGATCTGTTTGTTGTCCCTCTCTCTCTGGATCTGTTTGTTGTCCCTCCCTCTCTGGATCTGTTTGTTGTCCCTCCCTCTCTGGATATGTTTGTTGTCCCTCTCTTTCTGGATCTGTTTGTTGTCCCTCTCTGAATCTGTTGGTTGTCCCTCTCTCTCTCTCTGGATCTGTTTGTTGTCCCTCTCTCTCTGGATCTGTTTGTTGTCCCTCTCTCTGGATCTGTTTGCTGTCCCTCTCTCTGGATCTGTTTGTTGTCCCTCACTCGGGATCTGTTTGTTGTCCCCACCTCTCTGAATCTGTTTGTAGTCCCTCTCTCTCTGGATCTGTTTGTTGTCCCCCCCTGTCTAGATCTGTTTGTTGTCCCTCCCTGTCTGAATCTGTTTGTTGTCCCTCCCTGTCTGGATCTGTTTGTTGTCCCTCTCTCTCTGGATCTGTTTGTTGTCCCTCTCTCTCTGGATCTGTTTGTTGTCCCTCCCTCTCTGGATCTGTTTGTTGTCCCTCCCTCTCTGGATGTGTTTGTTGTCCCTCTCTCTCTCTCTGGATCTGTTTGTTGTCCCTATCTCTCTGGATCTGTTTGTTGTCCCTCTCTCTCTGGATCTGTTTGTTGTCCCTCCCTCTCTGGATCTGTTTGTTGTCCCTCCCTCTCTGGATCTGTTTGTTGTCCCTCTCTTTCTGGATCTGTTTGTTGTCCCTCTCTGGATCTGTTTGTTGTCCCTCTCTCTCTCTCTGGATCTGTTTGTTGTCCCTCTCTCTCTGGATCTGTTTGTTGTCCCTCTCTCTGGATCTGTTTGTTGTCCCTCTCTCTGGATCTGTTTGTTGTCCCTCACTCGGGATCTGTTTGTTGTCCCCACCTCTCTGAATCTGTTTGTTGTCCCTCTCTCTCTGGATCTGTTTGTTGTCCCCCCCTGTCTGGATTTGTTTGATGTCCCTCCCTGTCTGAATTTGTTTGTTGTCCCTCCCTGTCTGGATCTGTTTGTTGTCCCTCTCTCTCTGGATCTGTTTGTTGTCCCTCTCTCTCTGGATCTGTTTGTTGTCCCTCCCTCTCTGGATCTGTTTGTTGTCCCTCCCTCTCTGGATGTGTTTGTTGTCCATCTCTCTCTCTCTGGATCTGTTTGTTGTGCCTCTCTCTCTGGATCTGTTTGTTGTCCCTCTCTCTCTGGATCTGTTTGTTGTCCCTCCCTCTCTGGATCTGTTTGTTGTCCCCACCTCTCTGAATCTGTTTGTTGTCCCTCTCTCTCTGGATCTGTTTGTTGTCCCTCCCTGTCCGGAATGTGTTTGTTGTCCCTCCCTGTCTGAATCTGTTTGTTGTCCCTCCCTGTCTGGATCTGTTTGTTGTCCCTCTCTCTCTGGATCTGTTTGTTGTCCCTCTCTCTCTGGATCTGTTTGTTGTCCCTCCCTCTCTGGATCTGTTTGTTGTCTCTCCCTCTCTGGATGTGTTTGTTGTCCCTCTCTCTCTCTCTGGATCTGTTTGTTGTCCCTCTCTCTCTGGATCTGTTTGTTGTCCCTCTCTCTCTGGATCTGTTTGTTGTCCCCACCTCTCTGAATCTGTTTGTTGTCCCTCCCTCTCTGGATCTGTTTGTTGTCCCTCCCTCTCTGGATGTGTTTGTTGTCCCTCTCTCTCTCTCTGGATCTGTTTGTTGTCCCTCTCTCTCTGGATCTGTTTGTTGTCCCTCTCTCTCTGGATCTGTTTGTTGTCCCTCCCTCTCTGGATCTGTTTGTTGTCCCCACCTCTCTGGATCTGTTTGTTGTCCCCACCTCTCTGGATCTGTTTGTTGTCCCTCTCTCACTGGATCTGTTTGCTGTCCACACCTCTCTGGATCCATTTGTTGTCCCCACCTCTCTGGATCTGTTTGTTGTCCCTTCCTCTCTGGATCTGTTTTTTGTCCCCACCTCTCTGGATCTGTTTGTTGTCCCCACCTCTCTCTGGATCTGTTTATTGTCCCTCTCTCTCTCTCTGGATATGTTTGTTGTCCCCATCTCTCTGGATCTGTTTGTTGTCCCCACCTCTCTCTGGATCTGTTTATTGTCCCTCTCTCCCTCTGGATCTGTTTGTTGTCCCTCCTTCTCTGGATATGTTTGTTGTCACTCTCTCTCTTGATCTGCTTGTTGTCCCTCTCTCTCTGGATCTGTTTGTTGTCCCCACCTCTCTCTGGATCTGTTTGTTGTTCCCACCTCTCTCTGGATCTGTTTGTTGTCCCTCCCTCTCTGGATCTGTTTGTTGTCCCTCTCTCTCTGGATCTGTTTGTTGTCACTCCCCGTCTGGAAATGTTTGTTGTCCCTCTCTCTCTGGATCTGTTTGTTGTCCCCACCTCTCTGAATCTGTTTGTTGTCCCTCTCTCTCTGGATCTGTTTGTTGTCCCTCCCTGTCCGGAATTTGTTTGTTGTCCCTCCCTCTCTGGATCTATATGTTGTCCCTCTCTCTCTCTCTGGATCTGTTTGTTGTCCCCATCTCTCTGGATCTGTTTGTTGTCCCTCCTTCTCTGGATATGTTTGTTGTCCCTCTCTCTCTTGATCTGTTTGTTGTCCCCACCTCTCTCTGGATCTGTTTGTTGTCCCTCCCTCTCTGGATCTGTTTGTTGTCCCCACCTCTCTCTGGATCTGTTTGTGGTTCCTCCGTCTCTGGATCTGTTTGTTGTCCCCACCTCTCTCTGGATCTGTTTGTTGTCCCTCCCTCTCTGGATCTGTTTGTTGTACCTCTCTCTCTGGATCTGTTTGTTGTCCCTCCCTCTCTGGATCTGTTTGTTGTCCCTCCCTCTCTGGATCTGTTTGTTGTCCCTCTCTTTCTGGATCTGTTTGTTGTCCCTCTCTGGATCTGTTTGTTGTCCCTCTCTCTCTCTCTGGATATGTTTGTTGTCCCTCTCTCTCTGGATCTGTTTGTTGTCCCTCTCTCTGGATCTGTTTGTTGTCCCTCTCTCTGGGTCTGTTTGTTGTCCCTCACTCGGGATCTGTTTGTTGTCCCCACCTCCCTGAATCTGTTTGTTGTCCCTCTCTCTCTGGATCTTTTTGTTGTCCCCCCCTGTCTAGATCTGTTTGTTGTCCCTCCCTGTCTGAATCTGTTTGTTGTCCCTCCCTGTCTGGATCTGTTTGTTGTCCCTCTCTCTCTGGATCTGTTTGTTGTCCCTCTCTCTCTGGATCTGTTTGTTGTCCCTCTCTCTCTGGATCTGTTTGTTGTCCCTCCCTCTCTGGATCTGTTTGTTGTCCCTCCCTCTCTGGATGTGTTTGTTGTCCCTCTCTCTCTCTCTGGATCTGTTTGTTGTCCCTCTCTCTCTGGATCTGTTTGTTGTCCCTCTCTCTCTGGATCTGTTTGTTGTCCCCACCTCTCTGAATCTGTTTGTTGTCCCTCCCTCTCTGGATCTGTTTGTTGTCCCTCCCTCTCTGGATGTGTTTGTTGTCCCTCTCTCTCTCTCTGGATCTGTTTGTTGTCCCTCTCTCTCTGGATCTGTTTGTTGTCCCTCTCTCTCTGGATCTGTTTGTTGTCCCTCCCTCTCTGGATCTGTTTGTTGTCCCCACCTCTCTGGATCTGTTTGTTGTCCCCACCTCTCTGGATCTGTTTGTTGTCCCTCTCTCTCTGGATCTGTTTGCTGTCCACACCTCTCTGGATCCGTTTGTTGTCCCCACCTCTCTGGATCTGTTTGTTGTCCCTTCCTCTCTGGATCTGTTTTTTGTCCCAACCTCTCTGGATCTGTTTGTTGTCCCCACCTCTCTCTGGATCTGTTTATTGTCCCTCTCTCTCTGGATCTGCTTGTTGTCCCTCTCTCTCTGGATCTGTTTGTTGTCCCCACCTCTCTCTGGATCTGTTTGTTGTCCCCACCTCTCTCTGGATCTGTTTGTTGTCCCTCCCTCTCTGGATCTGTTTGTTGTCCCTCTCTCTCTGGATCTGTTTGTTGTCACTCCCCGTCTGGAAATGTTTGTTGTCCCTCTCTCTCTGGATCTGTTTGTTGTCCCCACCTCTCTGAATCTGTTTGTTGTCCCTCTCTCTCTGGATCTGTTTGTTGTCCCTCCCTGTCCGGAATTTGTTTGTTGTCCCTCCCTCTCTGGATCTATATGTTGTCCCTCTCTCTCTCTCTGGATCTGTTTGTTGTCCCCATCTCTCTGGATCTGTTTGTTGTCCCTCCTTCTCTGAATATGTTTGTTGTCCCTCTCTCTCTGGATCTGCTTGTTGTCCCTCTCTCTCTGGATCTGTTTGTTGTCCCCACCTCTCTCTGGATCTGTTTGTTGTCCCTCCCTCTCTGGATCTGTTTGTTGTCCCCACCTCTCTCTGGATCTGTTTGTGGTTCCTCCGTCTCTGGATCTGTTTGTTGTCCCCACCTCTCTCTGGATCTGTTTGTTGTCCCTCCCTCTCTGGATCTGTTTGTTGTCCCTCCCTCTCTGGATCTGTTTGTTGTCCCTCTCTTTCTGGATGTGTTTGTTGTCCCTCTCTGGATCTGTTTGTTGTCCATCTCTCTCTCTCTGGATATGTTTGTTGTCCCTCTCTCTCTGGATCTGTTTGTTGTCCCTCTCTCTGGATCTGTTTGTTGTCCCTCTCTCTGGGTCTGTTTGTTGTCCCTCACTCGGGATCTGTTTGTTGTCCCCACCTCCCTGAATCTGTTTGTTGTCCCTCTCTCTCTGGATCTTTTTGTTGTCCCCCCCTGTCTAGATCTGTTTGTTGTCCCTCCCTGTCTGAATCTGTTTGTTGTCCCTCCCTGTCTGGATCTGTTTGTTGTCCCTCTCTCTCTGGATCTGTTTGTTGTCCCTCTCTCTCTGGATCTGTTTGTTGTCCCTCTCTCTCTGGATCTGTTTGTTGTCCCTCCCTCTCTGGATCTGTTTGTTGTCCCTCCCTCTCTGGATGTGTTTGTTGTCCCTCTCTCTCTCTCTGGATCTGTTTGTGGTTCCTCCGTCTCTGGATCTGTTTGTTGTCCCCACCTCTCTCTGGATCTGTTTGTTGTCCCTCCCTCTCTGGATCTGTTTGTTGTCCCTCTCTCTCTGGATCTGTTTGTTGTCCCTCCCTCTCTGGATCTGTTTGTTGTCCCTCCCTCTCTGGATCTGTTTGTTGTCCCTCTCTTTCTGGATCTGTTTGTTGTCCCTCTCTGGATCTGTTTGTTGTCCCTCTCTCTCTCTCTGGATCTGTTTGTTGTCCCTCTCTCTCTGGATCTGTTTGTTGTCCCTCTCTCTGGATCTGTTTGTTGTCCCTCTCTCTGGGTCTGTTTGTTGTCCCTCACTCGGGATCTGTTTGTTGTCCCCACCTCCCTGTCCCTCTCTCTCTCTCTGGATATGTTTGTTGTCCCTCTCTCTCTGGATCTGTTTGTTGTCCCTCTCTCTGGATCTGTTTGTTGTCCCTCTCTCTGGGTCTGTTTGTTGTCCCTCACTCGGGATCTGTTTGTTGTCCCCACCTCCCTGAATCTGTTTGTTGTCCCTCTCTCTCTGGATCTTTTTTTTGTCCCCCCCTGTCTAGATCTGTTTGTTGTCCCTCCCTGTCTGAATCTGTTTGTTGTCCCTCCCTGTCTGGATCTGTTTGTTGTCCCTCTCTCTCTGGATCTGTTTGTTGTCCCTCTCTCTCTGGATCTGTTTGTTGTCCCTCCCTCTCTGGATCTGTTTGTTGTCCCTCCCTCTCTGGATGTGTTTGTTGTCCCTCTCTCTCTCTCTGGATCTGTTTGTTGTCCCTCTCACTCTGGATCTGTTTGTTGTCCCTCTCTCTCTGGATCTGTTTGTTGTCCCCACCTCTCTGAATCTGTTTGTTGTCCCTCCCTCTCTGGATCTGTTTGTTGTCCCTCCCTCTCTGGATGTGTTTGTTGTCCCTCTCTCTCTCTCTGGATCTGTTTGTTGTCCCTCTCTCTCTGGATCTGTTTGTTGTCCCTCTCTCTCTGGATCTGTTTGTTGTCCCTCCCTCTCTGGATCTGTTTGTTGTCCCCACCTCTCTGGATCTGTTTGTTGTCCCCACCTCTCTGGATCTGTTTGTTGTCCCTCTCTCTCTGGATCTGTTTGCTGTCCACACCTCTCTGGATCCGTTTGTTGTCCCCACCTCTCTGGATCTGTTTGTTGTCCCTTCCTCTCTGGATCTGTTTTTTGTCCCCACCTCTCTGGATCTGTTTGTTGTCCCCACCTCTCTCTGGATCTGTTTATTGTCCCTCTCTCTCTCTCTGGATATGTTTGTTGTCCCCATCTCTCTGGATCTGTTTGTTGTCCCCACCTCTCTCTGGATCTGTTTATTGTCCCTCTCTCTCTCTGGATCTGTTTGTTGTCCCTCCTTCTCTGGATATGTTTGTTGTCCCTCTCTCTCTGGATCTGCTTGTTGTCCCTCTCTCTCTGGATCTGTTTGTTGTCCCCACCTCTCTCTGGATCTGTTTGTTGTCCCCACCTCTCTCTGGATCTGTTTGTTGTCCCTCCCTCTCTGGATCTGTTTGTTGTCCCTCTCTCTCTGGATCTGTTTGTTGTCACTCCCCGTCTGGAAATGTTTGTTGTCCCTCTCTCTCTGGATCTGTTTGTTGTCCCCACCTCTCTGAATCTGTTTGTTGTCCCTCTCTCTCTGGATCTGTTTGTTGTCCCTCCCTGTCCGGAATTTGTTTGTTGTCCCTCCCTCTCTGGATCTATATGTTGTCCCTCTCTCTCTCTCTGGATCTGTTTGTTGTCCCCATCTCTCTGGATCTGTTTGTTGTCCCTCCTTCTCTGGATATGTTTGTTGTCCCTCTCTCTCTGGATCTGCTTGTTGTCCTTCTCTCTCTGGATCTGTTTGTTGTCCCCACCTCTCTCTGGATCTGTTTGTTGTCCCTCCCTCTCTGGATCTGTTTGTTGTCCCCACCTCTCTCTGGATCTGTTTGTGGTTCCTCCGTCTCTGGATCTGTTTGTTGACCCCACCTCTCTCTGGATCTGTTTGTTGTCCCTCCCTCTCTGGATCTGTTTGTTGTCCCTCTCTCTCTGGATCTGTTTGTTGTCCCTCCCTCTCTGGATCTGTTTGTTGTCCCTCCCTCTCTGGATCTGTTTGTTGTCCCTCTCTTTCTGGATCTGTTTGTTGTCCCTCTCTGGATCTGTTTGTTGTCCCTCTCTCTCTCTCTGGATCTGTTTGTTGTCCCTCTCTCTCTGGATCTGTTTGTTGTCCCTCTCTCTGCATCTGTTTGTTGTCCCTCTCTCTGGGTCTGTTTGTTGTCCCTCACTCGGGATCTGTTTGTTGTCCCCACCTCCCTGAATCTGTTTGTTGTCCCTCTCTCTCTGGATCTTTTTGTTGTCCCCCCCTGTCTAGATCTGTTTGTTGTCCCTCCCTGTCTGAATCTGTTTGTTGTCCCTCCCTGTCTGGATCTGTTTGTTGTCCCTCTCTCTCTGGATCTGTTTGTTGTCCCTCTCTCTCTGGATCTGTTTGTTGTCCCTCCCTCTCTGGATCTGTTTGTTGTCCCTCCATCTCTGGATGTGTTTGTTGTCCCTCTCTCTCTCTCTGGATCTGTTTGTTGTCCCTCTCTCTCTGGATCTGTTTGTTGTCCCTCTCTCTCTGGATCTGTTTGTTGTCCCTCCCTCTCTGGATCTGTTTGTTGTCCCTCCCTCTCTGGATCTGTTTGTTGTCCCTCTCTTTCTGGATCTGTTTGTTGTCCCTCTCTGGATCTGTTTGTTGTCCCTCTCTCTCTCTCTGGATCTGTTTGTTGTCCCTCTCTCTCTTGATCTGTTTGTTGTCCCTCTCTCTGGATCTGTTTGTTGTCCCTCTCTCTGGATGTGTTTGTTGTCCCTCTCTCTCTCTCTGGATCTGTTTGTTGTCCCTCTCTCTCTGGATCTGTTTGTTGTCCCCCCCTGTCTGGATCTGTTTGTTGTCCCTCCCTGTCTGAATCTGTTTGTTGTCCCTCCCTGTCTGGATCTGTTTGTTGTCCCTCTCTCTCTGGATCTGTTTGTTGTCCCTCTCTCTCTGGATCTGTTTGTTGTCCCTCCCTCTCTGGATCTGTTTGTTGTCCCTCCCTCTCTGGATGTGTTTGTTGTCCATCTCTCTCTCTCTGGATCTGTTTGTTGTCCCTCTCTCTCTGGATCTGTTTGTTGTCCCTCTCTCTCTGGATCTGTTTGTTGTCCCTCCCTCTCTGGATCTGTTTGTTGTCCCCACCTCTCTGAATCTGTTTGTTGTCCTTCTCTCTCTGGATCTGTTTGTTGTCCCTCCCTGTCCGGAATGTGTTTGTTGTCCCTCGCTCTCTGGATCTGTTTGTTGTCCCCACCTCTCTGGATCTGTTTGTTGTCCCCACCTCTCTGGATCTGTTTGTTGTCCCTCTCTCTCTGGATCTGTTTGCTGTCCACACCTCTCTGGATCCGTTTGTTGTCCCCACCTCTCTGGATCTGTTTGTTGTCCCTTCCTCTCTGGATCTGTTTTTTGTCCCCACCTCTCTGGATCTGTTTGTTGTCCCCACCTCTCTCTGGATCTGTTTATTGTCCCTCTCTCTCTCTGGATATGTTTGTTGTCCCCATCTCTCTGAATCTGTTTGTTGTCCCCACCTCTCTCTGGATCTGTTTATCGTCCCTCTCTCTCTCTGGATCTGTTTGTTGTCCCTCCTTCTCTGGATATGTTTGTTGTCCCTCTCTCTCTGGATCTGCTTGTTGTCCCTCCCTGTCTGGATCTGTTTGTTGTCCCTCTCACTCTCTGGATCTGTTTGTTGTCCCTCCCTCTCTGGATCTGTTTGTTGTCCCCACCTCTCTGGATCTGTTTGTTGTCCATCCCTCTCTGGATCTGTTTGTCGTCCCCACCTCTCTGGATCTGTTTGTTGTCCCCACCTCTCTGGATCTGTTTGTTGCCCCCACCTCTCTCTGGATCTGTTTGTTGTCCCTCTCTTTCTGGATCTTTTTGTTGTCCCTCTCTGGATCTTTTTGTTGTCCCTCTCTCTCTCTCTGGATCTGTTTGTTGTCCCTCTCTCTCTGGATCTGTTTGTTGTCCCTCTCTCTCTGGATCTGTTTGTTGTCCCTCTCTCTCTGGATCTTTTTTGTTGTCCATCTCTCGGGATCTGTTTGATGTCCCCACCTCTCTGAATCTGTTTGTTGTCCCTCTCTCTCTGGATCTGTTTGTTGTCCCTCCCTGTCTGGATCTGTTTGTTGTCCCTCCCTTTCTGGATCTGTTTGTTGTCCCTCCCTGTCTAGATCTGTTTGTTGTCCCTCTCTCTATCTCTGTATCTGTTTGTTGTCCCTCCTTCTCTGGATCTGTTTGTTGTCCCTCTCTGGATCTGTTTGTTGTCCCTCTCTCTCTGGATCTGTTTGTTGTCCCTCCCTCTCTGGATCTGTTTGTTGTCCCTCCCTCTCTGGATCTGTTTGTTGGCCCTCCTTCTCTGGATCTGTTTGTTGTCCCCACCTCTCTGGATCTGTTTGTTGTCCCTCCCTCTCTGGATCTGTTCGATGTCCCTCCCTCTCTGGATCTGTTTGTTGTCCCTCCCTCTCTGGATCTGTTTGTTGTCACTCCCTCTCTGTATCTGTTTGTTGTCCCTCTCTCTCTCTGGATATGTTTGTTGTCCCCATCTCTCTGGATCTGTTTGTTGTCCCCACCTCTCTCTGGATCTGTTTATTGTCCCTCTCTCTCTCTGGATCTGTTTGTTGTCCCTCCTTCTCTGGATATGTTTGTTGTCCCTCTCTCTCTGGATCTGCTTGTTGTCCCTCCCTGTCTGGATCTGTTTGTTGTCCCTCTCACTCTCTGGATCTGTTTGTTGTCCCTCCCTCTCTGGATCTGTTTGTTGTCCCCACCTCTCTGGATCTGTTTGTTGTCCATCCCTCTCTGGATCTGTTTGTCGTCCCCACCTCTCTGGATCTGTTTGTTGTCCCCACCTCTCTGGATATGTTTGTTGTCCCCACCTCTCTGGATCTGTTTGTTGTCCCTTCCTCTCTGGATCTGTTTTTTGTCCCCACCTCTCTGGATCTGTTTGTTGTCCCCACCTCTCTCTGGATCTGTTTATTGTCCCTCTCTCTCTCTGGATATGTTTGTTGTCCCCATCTCTCTGGATCTGTTTGTTGTCCCCACCTCTCTCTGGATCTGTTTATCGTCCCTCTCTCTCTCTCTGGATCTGTTTGTTGTCCCTCCTTCTCTGGATATGTTTGTTGTCCCTCTCTCTCTGGATCTGCTTGTTGTCCCTCCCTGTCTGGATCTGTTTGTTGTCCCTCTCTCTCTGGATCTGCTTGTTGTCCCTCCCTGTCTGGATCTGTTTGTTGTCCCTCTCACTCTCTGGATCTGTTTGTTGTCCCTCCCTCTCTGGATCTGTTTGTTGTCCCCACCTCTCTGGATCTGTTTGTTGTCCATCCCTCTCTGGATCTGTTTGTTGCCCCCACCTCTCTCTGGATCTGTTTGTTGTCCCTCTCTTTCTGGATCTTTTTGTTGTCCCTCTCTGGATCTGTTTGTTGTCCCTCTCTCTCTCTCTGGATCTGTTTGTTGTCCCTCTCTCTCTGGATCTGTTTGTTGTCCCTCTCTCTCTGGATCTTTTTTGTTGTCCCTCTCTCGGGATCTGTTTGATGTCCCCACCTCTCTGAATCTGTTTGTTGTCCCTCTCTCTCTGGATCTGTTTGTTGTCCCTCCCTGTCTGGATCTTTTTTGTTGTCCCTCTCTCGGGATCTGTTTGATGTCCCCACCTCTCTGAATCTGTTTGTTGTCCCTCTCTCTCTGGATCTGTTTGTTGTCCCTCCCTGTCTGGATCTGTTTGTTGTCCCTCCCTTTCTGGATGTGTTTGTTGTCCCTCCCTGTCTAGATCTGTTTGTTGTCCCTCTCTCTATCTCTGTATCTGTTTGTTGTCCCTCCTTCTCTGGATCTGTTTGTTTTCCCTCTCTGGATCTGTTTGTTGTCCCTCTCTCTCTGGATCTGTTTGTTGTCCCTCCCTCTCTGGATCTGTTTGTTGTCCCTCCCTCTCTGGATCTGTTTGTTGGCCCTCCTTCTCTGGATCTGTTTGTTGTCCCCACCTCTCTGGATCTGTTTGTTGTCCCTCCCTCTCTGGATCTGTTCGTTGTCCCTCCCTCTCTGGATCTGTTTGTTGTCCCTCCCTCTCTGGATCTGTTTGTTGTCACTCCCTCTCTGTATCTGTTTGTTGTCCCTCCCTCTCTGGATCTGTTTGTTGTCCCTCTCTGGATCTGTTTGTTGTCCCTCTCTCTCTGGATCTGTTTGTTGTCCCTCCCTCTCTGGATCTGTTTGTTGTCCCTCCCTCTCTGGATCTGTTTGTTGGCCCTCCTTCTCTGGATCTGTTTGTTGTCCCCACCTCTCTGGATCTGTTTGTTGTCCCTCCCTCTCTGGATCTGTTCGTTGTCCCTCCCTCTCTGGATCTGTTTGTTGTCCCTCCCTCTCTGGATCTGTTTGTTGTCACTCCCTCTCTGTATCTGTTTGTTGTCCCTCCCTCTCTGGATCTGATTGTTGTCCCCACCTCTCTGGATCTGTTTGTGTTCCCCACCTCTCTGGATCTGTTTGTTGTCCCCACCTCACTCTCTCTCTGGATCTGTTTGTTTTCCCTCTCTCTCTCTCTGATCTGTTTGTTGTCCCTCCCTGTCTGAATCTGTTTGTTGTCCCTCCCTGTCTGGATCTGTTTGTTGTCCCTCTCTCTCTGGATCTGTTTGTTGTCCCTCTCTCTCTGGATCTGTTTGTTGTCCTTCCCTCTCTGGATTTGTTTGTTGTCACTCCCTCTCTGGATCTGTTTGTTGTCCCTCTCTCTCTTGATCTGTTTGTTGTCCCCACCTCTCTGAATCTGTTTGTTGTCCCTCTCTCTCTGGATCTGTTTGTTGTCCCTCCCTCTCTGGATCTGTTTGTTGTCCCCACCTCTCTGAATCTGTTTGTTGTCCCTCTCTCTCTGGATCTGTTTGTTGTCCCTCCCTGTCCGGAATGTGTTTGTTGTCCCTCCCTGTCTGGATCTGTTTGTTGTCCGCACCTCTCTGGATCTGTTTGTTGCCCCCACCTCTCTGGATCTGTTTGTTGTCCCTCTCTCTCTGGAACTGTTTGCTGTCCACACCTCTCTGGATCCGTTTGTTGTCCCCACCTCTCTGGATCTATATGTTGTCCCTCTCTCTCTCTCTGGATCTGTTTGTTGTCCCCATCTCTCTGTTTGTTGTCCCTCCCTGTCCGGAATGTGTTTGTTGTCCCTCCCTGTCTGGATCTGTTTGTTGTCCGCACCTCTCTGGATCTGTTTGTTGTCCCTTCCTCTCTGGATCTGTTTGTTGTCCCTCCCTGTCCGGAATGTGTTTGTTGTCCCTCCCTCTCTGGATCTGTTTGTTGTCCCCATCTCTCTGGATCTGTTTGTTGTCCCCACCTCTCTGGATCTATATGTTGTCCCTCTCTCTCTCTCTCTGGATCTGTTTGTTGTCCCCATCTCTCTGGATCTGTTTGTTGTCCCTCCTTCTCTGGATCTGTTTGTTGTCCCTCCCTCTCTGGATCTGTTTGTTGTCCCTTCCTCTCTTGATCTGTTTGTTGTCCCTCCTTCTCTGGATCTGTTTGTTGTCCCTCTCTCTCTGGATCTGTTTGTTGTCCCTCCCTCTCTCTCTGGATCTGTTTTTTTGTCCCTCCTTCTCTGGATCTGTTTGTTGTCCCCACCTCTCTGGATCTGTTTGTTGTCCCTCCCTCTCTCTCTGGATCTATTTGTTGTCCCTCCCTCTCTCTCTGGATCTGTTTGTTGTCCCTCCCTCTCTGGATCTGTTTGTTGTCCCTCTCTATCTCTCTGGATCTGTTTGTTGTCCCTCCTTCTCTGGATCTGTTTGTTGTCCCCACCTCTCTGGATCTGTTTGTTGTCCCTCCCTCTCTGGATCTGTTCGTTGTCCCTCCCTCTCTGGATCTGTTTGTTGTCCCTCCCTCTCTGGATCTGTTTGTTGTCACTCCCTCTCTGGATCTGTTTGTTGTCCCTCCCTCTCTGGATCTGATTGTTGTCCCCACCTCTCTGGATCTGTTTGTGTTCCCAAACCTCTCTGGATCTGTTTGTTGTCCCCACCTCACTCTCTCTCTGGATCTGTTTGTTGTCCCTCTCTCTCTCTCTGATCTGTTTGTTGTCCCTCCCTGTCTGAATCTGTTTGTTGTCCCTCCCTGTCTGGATCTGTTTGTTGTCCCTCTCTCTCTGGATCTGTTTGTTGTCCCTCTCTCTCTGGATCTGTTTGTTGTCCCTCCCTCTCTGGATCTGTTTGTTGTCACTCCCTCTCTGGATCTGTTTGTTGTCCCTCTCTCTCTGGATGTGTTTGTTGTCCCCACCTCTCTGAATCTGTTTGTTGTCCCTCCCTCTCTGGATCTGTTTGTTGTCCCCACCTCTCTGGATCTGTTTGTTTTCCCCACCTGTCTGGATCTGTTTGTTGTCCATCTCTCTCTCTGGATCCGTTTGTTGTCCCCACCTCTCTGGATCTGTTTGTTGTCCCTTCCTCTCTGGATCTGTTTTTGTCCCCAGCTCTCTGGATCTGTTTGTTGTCCCCACCTCTTTCTGGATCTGTTTGTTGTCCCTCTCTCTCTGGATCTGTTTGTTGTCCCCATCTCTCTGGATGTGTTTGTTGTCCCTCCTTCTCTGGATCTGTTTGTTGTCCCTCTCTCTCTGGATCTGTGTGTTGTCCCCACCTCTCTCTGGATCTGTTTGTTGTCCCTCCCTCTCTGGATCTGTTTGTTGTCCCCACCTCTCTGGATCTATTTGTTGTCCTTCTCTCTCTCTCGATCCGTTTGTTGTCCCCATCTCTCTGGATCTGTTTGTTGTCCCTTCCTCTCTGGATCTGTTTTTGTCCCCAGCACTCTGGATCTGTTTGTTGTCCCCACCTCTTTCTGGATCTGTTTGTTGTCCCTCTCTCTCTGGATCTGTTTGTTGTCCCCATCTCTCTGTATGTGTTTGTTGTCCCTCCTTCTCTGGATCTGTTTGTTGTCCCTCTCTCTCTGGATCTGTTTGTTGTCCCCACCTCTCTCTGGATCTGTTTGTTGTCCCTCCCTCTCTGGATCTGTTTGTTGTCCCCACCTCTCTCTGGATCTGTTTGTTGTTCCTCAGTCAATGGATCTGTTTGTTGTCCCTATCTCTCTGGATCTGTTTGTTGTCCCTCCCTCTCTGGATCTGTTTGTTGTCCCTCCCTCTCTGGATCTGTTTGTTGTCCCTCTCTCTCTCTGGATCTGTTTGTTGTCCCTCCCTCTCTGGATCTGTTTCTTGTCCCTCCCTCTCTGGATCTGTTTGTTGTCCCTCTCTTTCTGGATCTGTTTGTTGTCCCACTCTGGATCTGTATGTTGTCCCTCTCTCTCTCTCTGGATCTGTTTGTTGTCCCCACCTCTCTCTGGATCTGTTTGTTGTCCCTCTCTCTCTGGATCTGTTTGTTGTCCCTCTCTCTCTGGATCTGTTTGTTGTCCCTCTCTGTCTGGATCTGTTTGTTGTCCCTCTCTCTCTGGATCTGTTTGTTGTCAGTCCCTGTCTGGATCTGTTTGTTGTCCCTCTCTCTCTCTGGATCTGTTTGTGGTCCCCACCTCTCTGGATCTGTTTGTTGTCCCTCTCTCTCTGGTTCTGTTTGTTGTCCCTCCCTCTCTGGATCTGTTTGTTGTCCCTCCCTCTCTGGATCTGTTTATTGTCCCTCCCTCTCTGGATCTGTTTGTTGTCCCTCTCTCTTTGGATCTGTGTGTTGTCCCCCTCTCTCTGGATCTGTTTGTTGTCCCTCTCTCTCTGTCTGCATATGTTTTTTGTCCCCACCTCTCTGGATCTGTTTGTTTTCCCACTCTCTCTGGATCTGTTTGTTGTCCCTCTCTCTCTCTGGATCTGTTTGTTGTCCCTCACTCTCTGGATCTGATTGTTGTCCCCACCTCTCTGGATCTGTTTGTTGTCCCTCCCTCTCTGGATCTGTTTGTTGTCCCCACCTCTCTGGATCTGTTTGTTGTCCCCACCTCTCTCTGGATCTGTTTGTTGTCCCCATCTCTCTGGATCTGTTTGTTGTCCCTCCTTCTCTGGATCTGTTTGTTGTCCCTCTCTCTGGATCTGTTTGTTGTCCCTCCATCTCTGGATCTGTTTGTTGTCCCCACCTCTCTGGATCTGTTTGTTGTCCCCACCTCTCTCTGGATCTTTTTGTTGTCCCCATCTCTCTGGATCTGTTTGTTGTCCCTCCTTCTCTGGATCTGTTTGTTGTCCCTCTCTCTGGATCTGTTTGTTGTCCCCACCTCTCTGGATCTGTTTGTTGTCCCTCTCTTTCTCTCTGGATCTGTTTGTTGTCCCTCTCTCTCTGGATTTGTTTGTTGTCCCACCCTCTCTGGATCTGTTTGTTGTCCCTCTCTCTGTATCTGTTTGTTGTCCCTCCCTCTCTGGATATGTTTGTTGTCCCTCTCTCTCTCTCTTGATCTGTTTGTTGTCCCTCTCTCTCTGGATCTGTTTGTTGTCCCTCTCTCTCTGCATCTGTTTTTTGTCCCTCCTTCTCTGGATCTGTTTGCTGTGCCTCCCTCTCTGGATCTGTTTGTTGTCCCTCTCTCTCTGGATCTGTTTGTTGTCAATCCCTCTCTGGATCTGTTTGTTGTCCCCAACTCTCTGAATCTGTTTGTTGTCCCTCTCTCTCTGGATCTGTTTGTTGTCCCTCCCTCTCTGGATCTGTTTGTTGTCCCCACCTCTCTGAATCTGTTTGTTTTCCCTCTCTCTCTGGATCTGTTTGTTGTCCCTCCCTGTCCAGAATGTGTTTGTTGTCCCTCCCTCTCTGGATCTGTTTGTTGTCCCCACCTCTCTGCATCTGTTTGTTGTCCCCACCTCTCTCTGGATCTGTTTGTTGTCCCCATCTCTCTGGATCTGTTTGTTGTCCCTCCTTCTCTGGATCTGTTTGTTGTCCCTCTCTCTGGATCTGTTTGTTGTCCCTCCATCTCTGGATCTGTTTGTTGTCCCCACCTCTCTGGATCTGTTTGTTGTCCCCACCTCTCTCTGTATCTTTTTGTTGTCCCCATCTCTCTGGATCTGTTTGTTGTCCCTCCTTCTCTGGATCTGTTTGTTGTCCCTCTCTCTGGATCTGTTTGTTGTCCCCACCTCTCTGGATCTGTTTGTTGTCCCTCTCTTTCTCTCTGGATCTGTTTGTTGTCCCTCTCTCTCTGGATCTGTTTGTTGTCCCTCCCTCTCTGGATCTGTTTGTTGTCCCTCTCTCTCTCTCTTGATCTGTTTGTTGTCAATCCCTCTCTGGATCTGTTTGTTGTCCCCAACTCTCTGAATCTGTTTGTTGTCCCTCTCTCTCTGGATCTGTTTGTTGCCCCTCCCTCTCTGGATCTGTTTGTTGTCCCCACCTCTCTGAATCTGTTTGTTGTCCCTCTCTCTCTGGATCTGTTTGTTGTCCCTCCCTTTCCAGAATGTGTTTGTTGCACCTCCCTCTCTGGATCTGTTTGTTGTCCCCACCTCTCTGGATCTGTTTGTTTTCCCCACCTCTCTGGATGTGTTTGTTGTCCCTCTCTCTCTGGATCTGTTTGCTGTCCACACCTCTCTGGATCCGCTTGTTGTCCCCACCTCTATGGATCTGTTTGTTGTCCCCACCTCTCTGGATCTGTTTGTTGTCCCCATCTCTCTGGATCTGTTTGTTGTCCCTCCTTCTCTGGATCTGTTTGTTGTCCCTCTCTCTGGATCTGTTTGTTGTCCCTCCATCTCTGGATCTGTTTGTTGTCCCCACCTCTCTGGATCTGTTTGTTGTCCCCACCTCTCTCTGGATCTTTTTGTTGTCCCCATCTCTCTGGATCTGTTTGTTGTCCCTCCTTCTCTGGATCTGTTTGTTGTCCCTCTCTCTGGATCTGTTTGTTGTCCCCACCTCTCTGGATCTGTTTGTTGTCCCTCTCTTTCTCTCTGGATCTGTTTGTTGTCCCTCTCTCTCTGGATTTGTTTGTTGTCCCACCCTCTCTGGATCTGTTTGTTGTCCCTCTCTCTGTATCTGTTTGTTGTCCCTCCCTCTCTGGATCTGTTTGTTGTCCCTCTCTCTCTCTCTTGATCTGTTTGTTGTCCCTCTCTCTCTGGATCTGTTTGTTGTCCCTCTCTCTCTGCATCTGTTTTTTGTCCCTCCTTCTCTGGATCTGTTTGCTGTCCCTCCCTCTCTGGATCTGTTTGTTGTCCCTCTCTCTCTGGATCTGTTTGTTGTCAATCCCTCTCTGGATGTGTTTGTTGTCCCCACCTCTCTGAATCTGTTTGTTGTCCCTCTCTCTCTGGATCTGTTTGTTGTCCCTCCCTCTCTGGATCTGTTTGTTGTCCCCACCTCTCTGAATCTGTTTGTTGTCCCTCTCTCTCTGGATCTGTTTGTTGTCCCTCCCTGTCCGGAATGTGTTTGTTGTCCCTGCCTCTCTGGATCTGTTTGTTGTCCCCACCTCTCTGGATCTGTTTGTTGTCCCCACCTCTCTGGATCTGTTTGTTGTCCCTCTCTCTCTGGATCTGTTTGCTGTCCACACCTCTCTGGATCCGCTTGTTGTCCCCACCTCTATGGATCTGTTTGTTGTCCCTTCCTCTCTGGATCTGTTTTTTGTCCCCACCTCTCTGGATCTGTTTGTTGTCCCCACCTCTCTCTGGATCTGTTGTTTGTCCCCACCTCTCTGGATCTGTTTGTTGTCCCCACCTCTCTCTGGATCTGTTTGTTGTCCCTCCTTCTCTGGATCTGTTTGTTGTCCCTCTCTCTGGATCTGTTTGTTGTCCCTCCATCTCTGGATCTGTTTGTTGTCCCCACCTCTCTGGATCTGTTTGTTGTCCTTACCTCTCTCTGGATATTTTTGTTGTCCCCATCTCTCTGGATCTGTTTGTTGTCCCTCCTTCTCTGGATCTGTTTGTTGTCCCTCTCTCTGGATCTGTTTGTTGTCCCCACCTCTCTGGATCTGTTTGTTGTCCCTCTCTTTCTCTCTGGATCTGTTTGTTGTCCCTCTCTCTCTGGATTTGTTTGTTTGTCCCACCCTCTCTGGATCTGTTTGTTGTCCCTCTCTCTGGATCTGTTTTTGTCCCCAGCACTCTGGATCTCTTTGTTGTCCCCACCTCTTTCTGGATCTGTTTGTTGTCCCTCTCTCTCTGAATCTGTTTGTTGTCCCCATCTCTCTGGATGTGTTTGTTGTCCCTCTCTCTCTGCATCTGTTTGTTGTCCCTCTCTCTCTGGATCTGTTTGTTGTCCCCACCTCTCTCTGGATCTGTTTGTTGTCCCTCCCTCTCTGGATCTGTTTGTTGTCCCCACCTCTCTCTGGATCTGTTTGTTGTTCCTCAGTCAATGGATCTGTTTGTTGTCCCTCTCTCTCTGGATCTGTTTGTTGTCCCTCCCTCTCTGGATCTGTTTGTTGTCCCTCCCTCTCTGGATCTGTTTGTTGTCCCTCTCTCTCTCTGGATCTGTTTGTTGTCCCTCCCTCTCTGGATCTGTTTCTTGTCCCTCCCTCTCTGGATCTGTTTGTTGTCCCTCTCTTTCTGGATCTGTTTGTTGTCCCACTCTGGATCTGTATGTTGTCCCTCTCTCTCTCTCTGGATCTGTTTGTTGTCCCCACCTCTCTCTGGATCTGTTTGTTGTCCCTCTCTCTCTGGATCTGTTTGTTGTCCCTCTCTCTCTGGATCTGTTTGTTGTCCCTCTCTGTCTGGATCTGTTTGTTGTCCCTCTCTCTCTGGATCTGTTTGTTGTCAGTCCCTGTCTGGATCTGTTTGTTGTCCCTCTCTCTCTCTCTGGATCTGTTTGTGGTCCCCACCTCTCTGGATCTGTTTGTTGTCCCTCTCTCTCTGGTTCTGTTTGTTGTCCCTCCCTCTCTGGATCTGTTTGTTGTCCCTCCCTCTCTGGATCTGTTTGTTGTCCCTCCCTCTCTGGATCTGTTTGTTGTCCCTCTCTCTTTGGATCTGTGTGTTGTCCCCCTCTCTCTGGATCTGTTTGTTGTCCCTCTCTCTCTGTCTGCATATGTTTTTTGTCCCCACCTCTCTGGATCTGTTTGTTTTCCCACTCTCTCTGGATCTGTTTGTTGTCCCTCTCTCTCTCTGGATCTGTTTGTTGTCCCTCACTCTCTGGATCTGATTGTTGTCCCCACCTCTCTGGATCTGTTTGTTGTCCCTCCCTCTCTGGATCTGTTTGTTGTCCCCATCTCTCTGGATCTGTTTGTTGTCCCTCCTTCTCTGGATCTGTTTGTTGTCCCTCTCTCTGGATCTGTTTGTTGTCCCTCCATCTCTGGATCTGTTTGTTGTCCCCACCTCTCTGGATCTGTTTGTTGTCCCCACCTCTCTCTGGATCTTTTTGTTGTCCCCATCTCTCTGGATCTGTTTGTTGTCCCTCCTTCCCTGGATCTGTTTGTTGTCCCTCTCTATGGATCTGTTTGTTGTCCCCACCTCTCTGGATCTGTTTGTTGTCCCTCTCTTTCTCTCTGGATCTGTTTGTTGTCCCTCTCTCTCTGGATTTGTTTGTTGTCCCACCCTCTCTGGATCTGTTTGTTGTCCCTCTCTCTGTATCTGTTTGTTGTCCCTCCCTCTCTGGATCTGTTTGTTGTCCCTCTCTCTCTCTCTTGATCTGTTTGTTGTCCCTCTCTCTCTGGATCTGTTTGTTGTCCCTCTCTCTCTGCATCTGTTTTTTGTCCCTCCTTCTCTGGATCTGTTTGCTGTGCCTCCCTCTCTGGATCTGTTTGTTGTCCCTCTCTCTCTGGATCTGTTTGTTGTCAATCCCTCTCTGGATCTGTTTGTTGTCCCCAACTCTCTGAATCTGTTTGTTGTCCCTCTCTCTCTGGATCTGTTTGTTGTCCCTCCCTCTCTGGATCTGTTTGTTGTCCCCACCTCTCTGAATCTGTTTGTTGTCCCTCTCTCTCTGGATCTGTTTGTTGTCCCTCCCTGTCCAGAATGTGTTTGTTGTCCCTCCCTCTCTGGATCTGTTTGTTGTCCCCACCTCTCTGGATCTGTTTGTTGTCCCCACCTCTCTCTGAATCTGTTTGTTGTCCCTCTCTCTCTGGATCTGTTTGTTGTCCCTCCTTCTCTGGATCTGTTTGTTGTCCCTCTCTCTGGATCTGTTTGTTGTCCCTCCATCTCTGGATCTGTTTGTTGTCCCCACCTCTCTGGATCTGTTTGTTGTCCCCACCTCTCTCTGGATCTTTTTGTTGTCCCCATCTCTCTGGATCTGTTTGTTGTCCCTCCTTCTCTGGATCTGTTTGTTGTCCCTCTCTCTGGATCTGTTTGTTGTCCCCACCTCTCTGGATCTGTTTGTTGTCCCTCTCTTTCTCTCTGGATCTGTTTGTTGTCCCTCTCTCTCTGGATTTGTTTGTTGTCCCACCCTCTCTGGATCTGTTTGTTGTCCCTCTCTCTGTATCTGTTTGTTGTCCCTCCCTCTCTGGATCTGTTTGTTGTCCCTCTCTCTCTCTCTTGATCTGTTTGTTGTCCCTCTCTCTCTGGATCTGTTTGTTGTCCCTCTCTCTCTGCATCTGTTTTTTGTCCCTCCTTCTCTGGATCTGTTTGCTGTGCCTCCCTCTCTGGATCTGTTTGTTGTCCCTCTCTCTCTGGATCTGTTTGTTGTCCCTCCCTCTCTGTATCTGTTTGTTGTCCCCACCTCTCTCTGGATCTGTTTGTTGTTCCTCAGTCAATGGATCTGTTTGTTGTCCCTCTCTCTCTGGATCTGTTTGTTGTCCCTCCCTCTCTGGATCTGTTTGTTGTCCCTCCCTCTCTGGATCTGTTTGTTGTCCCTCTCTCTCTCTGGATCTGTTTGTTGTCCCTCCCTCTCTGGATCTGTTTCTTGTCCCTCCCTCTCTGGATCTGTTTGTTGTCCCTCTCTTTCTGGATCTGTTTGTTGTCCCACTCTGGATCTGTATGTTGTCCCTCTCTCTCTCTCTGGATCTGTTTGTTGTCCCCACCTCTCTCTGGATCTGTTTGTTGTCCCTCTCTCTCTGGATCTGTTTGTTGTCCCTCTCTCTCTGGATCTTTTTGTTGTCCCTCTCTGTCTGGATCTGTTTGTTGTCCCTCTCTCTCTGGATCTGTTTGTTGTCAGTCCCTGTCTGGATCTGTTTGTTGTCCCTCTCTCTCTCTCTGGATCTGTTTGTGGTCCCCACCTCTCTGGATCTGTTTGTTGTCCCTCTCTCTCTGGTTCTGTTTGTTGTCCCTCCCTCTCTGGATCTGTTTGTTGTCCCTCCCTCTCTGGATCTGTTTGTTGTCCCTCCCTCTCTGGATCTGTTTGTTGTCCCTCTCTCTTTGGATCTGTGTGTTGTCCCCCTCTCTCTGGATCTGTTTGTTGTCCCTCTCTCTCTGTCTGCATATGTTTTTTGTCCCCACCTCTCTGGATCTGTTTGTTTTCCCACTCTCTCTGGATCTGTTTGTTGTCCCTCTCTCTCTCTGGATCTGTTTGTTGTCCCTCACTCTCTGGATCTGATTGTTGTCCCCACCTCTCTGGATCTGTTTGTTGTCCCTCTCTCTCTGGATCTGTTTGTTGTCCCCACCTCTCTGGATCTGTTTGTTGTCCCCACCTCTCTCTGGATCTGTTTGTTGTCCCCATCTCTCTGGATCTGTTTGTTGTCCCTCCTTCTCTGGATCTGTTTGTTGTCCCTCTCTCTGGATCTGTTTGTTGTCCCTCCATCTCTGGATCTGTTTGTTGTCCCCACCTCTCTGGATCTGTTTGTTGTCCCCACCTCTCTCTGGATCTTTTTGTTGTCCCCATCTCTCTGGATCTGTTTGTTGTCCCTCCTTCTCTGGATCTGTTTGTTGTCCCTCTCTCTGGATCTGTTTGTTGTCCCCACCTCTCTGGATCTGTTTGTTGTCCCTCTCTTTCTTTCTGGATCTGTTTGTTGTCCCTCTCTCTCTGGATTTGTTTGTTGTCCCACCCTCTCTGGATCTGTTTGTTGTCCCTCGCTCTGTATCTGTTTGTTGTCACTCCCTCTCTGGATCTGTTTGTTGTCCCTCTCTCTCTCTCTTGATCTGTTTGTTGTCCCTCTCTCTCTGGATCTGTTTGTTGTCCCTCTCTCTCTGCATCTGTTTTTTGTCCCTCCTTCTCTGGATCTGTTTGCTGTGCCTCCCTCTCTGGATCTGTTTGTTGTCCCTCTCTCTCTGGATCTGTTTGTTGTCAATCCCTCTCTGGATCTGTTTGTTGTCCCCAACTCTCTGAATCTGTTTGTTGTCCCTCTCTCTCTGGATCTGTTTGTTGTCCCTCCCTCTCTTGATCTGTTTGTTGTCCCCACCTCTCTGAATCTGTTTGTTGTCCCTCTCTCTCTGGATCTGTTTGTTGTCCCTCCCTGTCCAGAATGTGTTTGTTGTCCCTCCCTCTCTGGATCTGTTTGTTGTCCCCACCTCTCTGGATCTGTTTGTTGTCCCCACCTCTCTCTGGATCTGTTTGTTGTCCCCATCTCTCTGGATCTGTTTGTTGTCCCTCCTTCTCTGGATCTGTTTGTTGTCCCTCTCTCTGGATCTGTTTGTTGTCCCTCCATCTCTGGATCCGTTTGTTGTCCCCACCTCTCTGGATCTGTTTGTTGTCCCCACCTCTCTCTGGATCTTTTTGTTGTCCCCATCTCTCTGGATCTGTTTGTTGTCCCTCCTTCTCTGGATCTGTTTGTTGTCCCTCTCTCTGGATCTGTTTGTTGTCCCCACCTCTCTGGATCTGTTTGTTGTCCCTCTCTTTCTCTCTGGATCTGTTTGTTGTCCCTCTCTCTCTGGATTTGTTTGTTGTCCCACCCTCTCTGGATCTGTTTGTTGTCCCTCTCTCTGTATCTGTTTGTTGTCCCTCCCTCTCTGGATCTGTTTGTTGTCCCTCTCTCTCTCTCTTGATCTGTTTGTTGTCCCTCTCTCTCTGGATCTGTTTGTTGTCCCTCTCTCTCTGCATCTGTTTTTTGTCTCTCCTTCTCTGGATCTGTTTGCTGTGCCTCCCTCTCTGGATCTGTTTGTTGTCCCTCTCTCTCTGGATCTGTTTGTTGTCAATCCCTCTCTGGATCTGTTTGTTGTCCCCAACTCTCTGAATCTGTTTGTTGTCCCTCTCTCTCTGGATCTGTTTGTTGCCCCTCCCTCTCTGGATCTGTTTGTTGTCCCCACCTCTCTGAATCTGTTTGTTGTCCCTCTCTCTCTGGATCTGTTTGTTGTCCCTCCCTTTCCAGAATGTGTTTGTTGTCCCTCCCTCTCTGGATCTGTTTGTTGTCCCCACCTCTCTGGATCTGTTTGTTGTCCCCACCTCTCTGGATCCGCTTGTTGTCCCCACCTCTATGGATCTGTTTGTTGTCCCCACCTCTCTGGATCTGTTTGTTGTCCCCATCTCTCTGGATCTGTTTGTTGTCCCTCCTTCTCTGGATCTGTTTGTTGTCCCTCTCTCTGGATCTGTTTGTTGTCCCTCCATCTCTGGATCTGTTTGTTGTCCCCACCTCTCTGGATCTGTTTGTTGTCCCCACCTCTCTCTGGATCTTTTTGTTGTCCCCATCTCTCTGGATCTGTTTGTTGTCCCTCCTTCTCTGGATCTGTTTGTTGTCCCTCTCTCTGGATCTGTTTGTTGTCCCCACCTCTCTGGATCTGTTTGTTGTCCCTCTCTTTCTCTCTGGATCTGTTTGTTGTCCCTCTCTCTCTGGATTTGATTGTTGTCCCACCCTCTCTGGATCTGTTTGTTGTCCCTCCTTCTCTGTATCTGTTTGTTGTCCCTCCCTCTCTGGATCTGTTTGTTGTCCCTCTCTCTCTCTCTTGATCTGTTTGTTGTCCCTCTCTCTCTGGATCTGTTTGTTGTCCCTCTCTCTCTGCATCTGTTTTTTGTCCCTCCTTCTCTGGATCTGTTTGCTGTCCCTCCCTCTCTGGATCTGTTTGTTGTCCCTCTCTCTCTGGATCTGTTTGTTGTCAATCCCTCTCTGGATCTGTTTGTTGTCCCCACCTCTCTGAATCTGTTTGTTGTCCCTCTCTCTCTGGATCTGTTTGTTGTCCCTCCCTCTCTGGATCTGTTTGTTGTCCCCACCTCTCTGAATCTGTTTGTTGTCCCTCTCTCTCTGGATCTGTTTGTTGTCCCTCCCTGTCCGGAATGTGTTTGTTGTCCCTCCCTCTCTGGATCTGTTTGTTGTCCCCACCTCTCTGGATCTGTTTGTTGTCCCCACCTCTCTGGATCTGTTTGTTGTCCCTCTCTCTCTGGATCTGTTTGCTATCCACACCTCTCTGGATCCGCTTGTTGTCCCCACCTCTATGGATCTGTTTGTTGTCCCTTCCTCTCTGGATCTGTTTTTTGTCCCCACCTCTCTGGATCTGTTTGTTGTCCCCACCTCTCTCTGGATCTGTTGTTTGTCCCCACCTCTCTGGATCTGTTTGTTGTCCCCACCTCTCTCTGGATCTGTTTGTTGTCCCTCTCTCTCTGGATCTGTTTGTTGTCCCTCCCTCTCTGGATCTGTTTGTTGTCCCTCCCTCTCTGGATCTGTTTGTTGTCCCCACCTCTCTGGATCTGTTTGTTGTCCCCTCCCTCTCTCTGGATCTGTTTGTTGTCCCCATCTCTCTGGATCTGTTTGTTGTCCCTCTCTCTGGATCTGTTTGTTGTCCCCACCGCTCTGGATCTGTTTGTTGTCCCTTCCTCTCTGGATCTGTTTTTTGTCCCCACCTCTCTGGATCTGTTTGTTGTCCCCACCTCTCTCTGGATCTGTTTTTTGTCCCCACCTCTCTGGATCTGTTTGTTGTCCCCACCTCTCTCTGGATCTGTTTGTTGTCCCTCTCTCTCTCTGGATCTGTTTGTTGTCCCCATCTCTCTGGATCTGTTTGTTGTCCCTCCTACTCTGGATATGTTTGTTGTCCCTCCCTCTCTGGATCTGTTTGTTGTCCCTCCCTTTCTGGATCTGTTTGTTGTCCCTCTCTCTCTGGATCTGCTTGTTGTCCCTCTCTCTCTGGATCTGTTTGTTGTCCCCACCTCTCTCTGGATCTGTTTGATGTCCCTCCCTCTCTGGATCTGTTTGTTGTCCCTCCCTCTCTGGATCTGTTTGTTGTCCCTCCCTCTCTGGATCTGTTTGTTGTCCCTCTCTATCTGGATCTGTTTGTTGTCCCTCCCTCTCTGGATCTGTTTGTTGTCCCTCCCTGTCCGGAATGTGTTTGTTGTCCCTCCCTCTCTGGATCTATTTGTTGTCCCCACCTCTCTGGAACTGTTTGTTTTCCCCACCTCTCTGGATCTGTTTGTTGTCCCTCTCTCTCTGGATCTGTTTGCTGTCCACACCTCTCTGGATCCGTTTGTTGTCCCCATCTCTCTGGATCTGTTTGTTGTCCCTTCCTCTCTGGATCTGTTTGTTGTCCCTCTCTCTCTGGATCTGTTTGTTGTCCCTCCCTGTCCGGAATGTGTTTGTTGTCCCTCCCTCTCTGGATCTGTTTGTTGTCCACACCTCTCTGGATCTGTTTGATGTCCCCACCTCTCTGGATCTGTTTGTTGTCCCTCTCTCTCTGGATCTGTTTGCTGTCCACACCTCTCTGGATCCGTTTGTTGTCCCCACCTCTCTGGATCTGTTTGTTGTCCCCACCTCTCTGGATCTGTTTGTTGTCCCCACCTCTCTCTGGATCTGTTTTTTGTCCCCACCTCTCTGGATATGTTTGTTGTCCCCACCTCTCTCTGGATCTGTTTGTTGTCCCTCTCTCTCTCTGGATCTGTTTGTTGTCCCCATCTCTCTGGATCTGTTTGTTGTCCCTCCTTCTCTGGATATGTTTGTTGTCCCTCTCTCTCTGGATCTGCTTGCTGTCCCTCTCTCTCTGGATCTGTTTGTTGTCCCCACCTCTCTCTGGATCTGTTTCTTGTCCCTCCCTCTCTGGATCTGTTTGTTGTCCCCACCTCTCTGGATATGTTTGTTGTCCCCACCTCTCTCTGGATCTGTTTGTTGTCCCTCTCTCTCTCTGGATCTGTTTGTTGTCCCCATCTCTCTGGATCTGTTTGTTGTCCCTCCTTCTCTGGATATGTTTGTTGTCCCTCTCTCTCTGGATCTGCTTGCTGTCCCTCTCTCTCTGGATCTGTTTGTTGTCCCCACCTCTCTCTGGATCTGTTTCTTGTCCCTCCCTCTCTGGATCTGTTTGTTGTCCCCACCTCTCTCTGGATCTGATTGTTGTTCCTCCGTCTCTGGATCTGTTTGTTGTCCCTCCCTCTCTGGATCTGTTTGTTGTCCCTCTCTCTCTGGATCTGCTTGTTGTCCCTCTCTCTCTGGATCTGTTTGTTGTCCCCACCTCTCTCTGGATCTGTTTGATGTCCCTCCCTCTCTGGATCTGTTTGTTGTCCCTCCTTCTCTGGATCTGTTTGTTGTCCCTCCCTCTCTGGATCTGTTTGTTGTCCCTCTCTATCTGGATCTGTTTGTTGTCCCTCCCTCTCTGGATCTGTTTGTTGTCCCTCCCTGTCCGGAATGTGTTTGTTGTCCCTCCCTCTCTGGATCTATTTGTTGTCCCCACCTCTCTGGAACTGTTTGTTTTCCCCACCTCTCTGGATCTGTTTGTTGTCCCTCTCTCTCTGGATCTGTTTGCTGTCCACACCTCTCTGGATCCGTTTGTTGTCCCCATCTCTCTGGATCTGTTTGTTGTCCCTTCCTCTCTGGATCTGTTTGTTGTCCCTCTCTCTCTGGATCTGTTTGTTGTCCCTCCCTGTCCGGAATGTGTTTGTTGTCCCTCCCTCTCTGGATCTGTTTGTTGTCCACACCTCTCTGGATCTGTTTGATGTCCCCACCTCTCTGGATCTGTTTGTTGTCCCTCTCTCTCTGGATCTGTTTGCTGTCCACACCTCTCTGGATCCGTTTGTTGTCCCCACCTCTCTGGATCTGTTTGTTGTCCCCACCTCTCTGGATCTGTTTGTTGTCCCCACCTCTCTCTGGATCTGTTTTTTGTCCCCACCTCTCTGGATATGTTTGTTGTCCCCACCTCTCTCTGGATCTGTTTGTTGTCCCTCTCTCTCTCTGGATCTGTTTGTTGTCCCCATCTCTCTGGATCTGTTTGTTGTCCCTCCTTCTCTGGATATGTTTGTTGTCCCTCTCTCTCTGGATCTGCTTGCTGTCCCTCCCTCTCTGGATCTGTTTGTTGTCCCTCCCTCTCTGGATCTGTTTGTTGTCCCTCTCTCTCTGGATCTGTTTGTTGTCCCTACCTCTCTGGATCTGTTTGTTGTCCCTCCCTCTCTGGATCTGTTTGTTGTCCCTCCCTCTCTGGATCTGTTTGTTGTCCCTCCCTCTCTGGATCTGTTTGTTGTCCCTCCCTCTCTGGATCTGTTTGCTGTCCCTCCCTCTCTGGATCTGTTTGTTGTCCCTCCCTCTCTGGATCTGTTTGTTGTCCCCACCTCTCTGAATCTGTTTGTTGTCCCTCTCTCTCTGGATCTGTTTGCTGTCCACAACTCTCTGGATCCGTTTGTTGTCCCCATCTCTCTGGATCTGTTTGTTGTCCCTCCCTCTCTGGATCTGTTTGTTGTCCCTCCCTCTCTGGATCTGTTTGTTGTCCCCACCTCTCTGAATCTGTTTGTTGTCCCTCTCTCTCTGGATCTGTTTGTTGTCCCTCCCTGTCCGGAATGTGTTTGTTGTCCCTCCCTCTTTGGATCTGTTTGTTGTCCCCACCTCTCTGGATCTGTTTGTTTTCCACACCTCTCTGGATCTGTTTGTTGTCCCTCTCTCTCTGGATCTGTTTGCTGTCCACACCTCTCTGCATCCGTTTGTTGTCCCCATCTCTCTGGATCTGTTTGTTGTCCCTTCCTCTCTGGATCTGTTTTTTGTCCCAACCTCTCTGGATCTGTTTGTTGTCCCCACCTCTCTCTGGATCTGTTTGTTGTCCCTCTCTCTCTCTGGGTCTGTTTGTTGTCCCTCCTTCTCTGGATATGTTTGTTGTCCCTCTCTCTCTGGATCTGTTTGTTGTCCCTCTCTTTCTGGATCTGTTTGTTGTCCCACTCTGGATCTGTTTGTTGTCCCTATCTCTCTCTCTGGATCTGTTTGTTGTCCCTCTCTCTCTGGATCTGTTTGTTGTCCCTCTCTCTCTGGATCTGTTTGTTGTCCCTCTCTCTCTGGATCTGTTTGTTGTCCCTCTCTCTGGATCTGTTTGTTTTCCCCACATCTCTGAATCTGTTTGTTGTCCCTCTCTCTCTGGATCTGTTTGTTGTCCCTCTCTGTCTGGATCTGTTTGTTGTCCCTCTCTCTCTGGATCTGTTTGTTGTCACTCCCTGTCTGGATCTGTTTGTTGTCCCTCTCTCTCTCTGGATCTGTATGTTGTCCCCACCTCTCTGGTTCTGTTTCATGTCCCTCTCTCTCTGGATCTGTTTGTTGTCCCTCCCTGTCCGGAATGTGTTTGTTGTCCCTCCCTCTTTGGATCTGTTTGTTGTCCCCACCTCTCTGGATCTGTTTGTTTTCCACACCTCTCTGGATCTGTTTGTTGTCCCTCCCTCTCTGGATCTGTTTGTTGTCCCCACCTCTCTGAATCTGTTTGTTGTCCCTCTCTCTCTGGATCTGTTTGTTGTCCCTCCCTGTCCGGAATGTGTTTGTTGTCCCTCCCTCTTTGGATCTGTTTGTTGTCCCCACCTCTCTGGATCTGTTTGTTTTCCACACCTCTCTGGATCTGTTTGTTGTCCCTCTCTCTCTGGATCTGTTTGCTGTCCACACCTCTCTGCATCCGTTTGTTGTCCCCATCTCTCTGGATCTGTTTGTTGTCCCTTCCTCTCTGGATCTGTTTTTTGTCCCAACCTCTCTGGATCTGTTTGTTGTCCCCACCTCTCTCTGGATCTGTTTGTTGTCCCTCTCTCTCTCTGGGTCTGTTTGTTGTCCCTCCTTCTCTGGATATGTTTGTTGTCCCTCTCTCTCTGGATCTGTTTGTTGTCCCTCTCTTTCTGGATCTGTTTGTTGTCCCACTCTGGATCTGTTTGTTGTCCCTATCTCTCTCTCTGGATCTGTTTGTTGTCCCTCTCTCTCTGGATCTGTTTGTTGTCCCTCTCTCTCTGGATCTGTTTGTTGTCCCTCTCTCTCTGGATCTGTTTGTTGTCCCTCTCTCTGGATCTGTTTGTTTTCCCCACATCTCTGAATCTGTTTGTTGTCCCTCTCTCTCTGGATCTGTTTGTTGTCCCTCTCTGTCTGGATCTGTTTGTTGTCCCTCTCTCTCTGGATCTGTTTGTTGTCACTCCCTGTCTGGATCTGTTTGTTGTCCCTCTCTCTCTCTGGATCTGTATGTTGTCCCCACCTCTCTGGTTCTGTTTCATGTCCCTCTCTCTCTGGATCTGTTTGTTGTCCCTCCCTCTCTGGATCTGTTTGTTGTCCCTACCTCTCTGGATCTGTTTGTTGTCCCTCCCTCTCTGGATCTGTTTGTTGTCCCTCTCTCTCTGGATATGTGTGTTGTCCCCTCCTCTCTGGATCTGTTTGTTGTCCCTCTCTCTCTCTCTGCATCTGTTTGTTGTCCCCACCTCTCTGGATCTGTTTGTTGTCCCAACCTCTCTGGATCTGTTTGTTTTCCCTCTCTCTCTGGATCTGTTTGTTGTCCCTCTCTGGATCTGTTTGTTGTCCCTCTCTCTCTGGATCTGTTTGTTGTCCCTCTCTGGATCTGTTTGTTGTCCCTCCCTCTCTGGATCTGTTTGTTGCCCCTCCCTGTCTGGATCTGTTTGTTGTCCCTCTCTCTCTGGATCTTATTGTTGTCCCTCCCTCTCTGGATCTGATTGTTGTCCCCACCTCTCTGGATCTGTTGGTTGTCCATCCCTCTCTGGATCTGTTTGTTGTCCCCACCTCTCTGGATCTGTTTGATGTCCCTCCCTCTCTGGATCTGTTTGTTGTCCCCACCTCTCTGGATCTGTTTGTTGTCCCCACCTCTCTCTGGATCTGTTTGTTGTCCCCATCTCTCTGGATCTGTTTGTTGTCGCCCTCCTTCTCTGGATCTGTTTGTTGTCCCTATCTCTGGATCAGTTTGTTGTCCCCACCTCTCTGGATATGTTTGTTGTCCCTCTCTCTCTGGATCTGTTTGTTGTCCCTCCTTCTCTGGATCTGGTTGTTGTCCCCACCTCTCTGGATCTTTTTGTTGTCCCCACCTCTCTGGATCTGTTTCTTGTCCCTCCCTCTCTTGATCTGTTTGTTGTCCCTACCTCTCTGGATCTGTTTGTTGTCCCTACCTCTCTGGATCTGTTTGTTGTCCCCACCTCTCTCTGGAGCTGTTTGTTGTCCCCATCTCTCTGGATCTGTTTGTTGTCCCTCCTTCTCTGGATCTGTTTGTTGTCCCTCTCTCTGGATCTGTTTGTTGTCCCCACCTCTCTAGATCTGTTTGTTGTCCCTCTCTCTCTGGATCTGTTTGTTGTCCCTCCTTCTCTGGATCTGGTTGTTGTCCCTCCCTCTCTGGATCTGTTTGTTGCCCCTCCCTGTCTGGATCTGTTTGTTGTCCCTCTCTCTCTCTGGATCTGTTTGTTGTCCCTTCCTCCTTCTCTGGATCTGTTTGTTGTCCCTCCCTCTCTGGATCTGTTTGTTGTCCCCACCTCTCTGGATCTGTTTGTTGTCCCTCCCTCTCTGGATCTGTTTGTTGTCCCTCTCTCTCTCTCTGATCTGTTTGTTGTCCCTCCATTTCTGGATCTGTTTGTTGTCCCTCCCTCTCTGGATCTGTTTGTTGTCCCCATCTCTCTGGATCTGTTTGTTGTCCCTCCTTCTCTGGATCTGTTTGTTGTCCCTCTCTCTGGATCTGTTTGTTGTCCCCACCTCTCTAGATCTGTTTGTTGTCCCTCTCTCTCTGGATCTGTTTGTTGTCCCTCCTTCTCTGGATCTGGTTGTTGTCCCCACCTCTCTGGATCTGTTTGTTGTCCCCACCTCTCTGGATCTGTTTGTTATCCCTCTCTCTCTGGATCTGTGTGTTGTCCCCCCCTCTCTGGATCTGTTTGTTGTCCCTCTCTCTCTCTCTGCATCTGTTTGTTGTCCCCACCTCTCTGGATCTGTTTTTTTGTCCCCACCTCTCTGGATCTGTTTGTTTTCCCTCTATCTCTGGATCTGTTTGTTGTCCCTCTCTGGATCTGTTTGTTGTCCCTCTCTCTCTGGATCTCTTTGTTGTCCCTCTCTGGATCTGTTTGTTGTCCCTCCCTCTCTGGATCTGTTTGTTGCCCCTCCCTGTCTGGATCTGTTTGTTGTCCCTCTCTCTCTCTGGATCTGTTTGTTGTCCCTCCCTCTCTGGATCTGTTTGTTGTCCCCACCTCTCTGGATCTGTTTGTTGTCCCCCTCTCTCTCTGGATCTGTGTGTTGTCCCCCCCTCTCTGGATCTGTTTGTTGTCCCCACCTCTCTGGATCTGTTTGTTGTCCCCATCTCTCTGGATCTGTTTGTTGTCCCTCCTTCTCTGGATCTGTTTGTTGTCCCTCTCTCTGGATCTGTTTGTTGTCCCCACCTCTCTGGATCTGTTTGTTGTCCCTCTCTCTCTGGATCTGTTTGTTGTCCCTCCTTCTCTGGATCTGTTTGTTGTCCCTCCCTCTCTGGATCTGTTTGTTGCCCCTCCCTGTCTGGATCTGTTTGTTGTCCCTCTCTCTCTCTGGATCTGTTTGTTGTCCCTCCCTCCTTCTCTGGATCTGTTTGTTGTCCCTCCCTCTCTGGATCTGTTTGTTGTCCCCACCTCTCTGGATCTGTTTGTTGTCCCTCCCTCTCTGGATCTGTTTGTTGTCCCCATCTCTCTGGATCTGTTTGTTGTCCCTCCTTCTCTGGATCTGTTTGTTGTCCCTCTCTCTGGATCTGTTTGTTGTCCCCACCTCTCTGGATCTGTTTGTTGTCCCTCTCTCTCTGGATCTGTTTGTTGTCCCTCCTTCTCTGGATCTGGTTGTTGTCCCCACCTCTCTGGATCTGTTTGTTGTCCCCACCTCTCTGGATCTGTTTGTTATCCCTCCCTCTCTGGATCTGTTTGTTGTCCCTCTCTCTCTGGATCTGTGTGTTGTCCCCCCCTCTCTGGATCTGTTTGTTGTCCCTCTCTCTCTCTGCATCTGTTTGTTGTCCCCACCTCTCTGGATCTGTTTTTTTGTCCCCACCTCTCTGGATCTGTTTGTTTTCCCTCTATCTCTGGATCTGTTTGTTGTCCCTCTCTGGATCTGTTTGTTGTCCCTCTCTCTCTGGATCTCTTTGTTGTCCCTCTCTGGATCTGTTTGTTGTCCCTCCCTCTCTGGATCTGTTTGTTGCCCCTCCCTGTCTGGATCTGTTTGTTGTCCCTCTCTCTCTCTGGATCTAATTGTTGTCCATCCCTCTCTGGATCTGTTTGTTATCCCCACCTCTCTGGATCTGTTTGTTGTCCCTCCCTCTCTGGATCTGTTTGTTGTCCCCACCTCTCTGGATCTGTTTGTTGTCCCCCTCTCTGTCTGGATCTGTGTGTTGTCCCCCCCTCTCTGGATCTGTTTGTTGTCCCTCTCTCTCTCTCTGCATCTGCTTGTTGTCCCTCCCTCTCTGGATCTGATTGTTGTCCCCACCTCTCTGGATCTGTTTGTTGTCCATCCCTCTCTGGATCTGTTTGTTGTCCCCACCTCTCTGGATCTGTTTGATGTCCCTCCCTCTCTGGATCTGTTTGTTGTCCCCACCTCTCTGGATCTGTTTGTTGTCCCCACCTCTCTCTGGATCTGTTTGTTGTCCCCATCTCTCTGGATCTGTTTGTTGTCGCCCTCCTTCTCTGGATCTGTTTGTTGTCCCTCTCTCTGGATCGGTTTGTTGTCCCCACCTCTCTGGATATGTTTGTTGTCCCTCTCTCTCTGGATCTGTTTGTTGTCCCTCCTTCTCTGGATCTGGTTGTTGTCCCCACCTCTCTGGATCTTTTTGTTGTCCCCACCTCTCTGGATCTGTTTCTTGTCCCTCCCTCTCTTGATCTGTTTGTTGTCCCTACCTCTCTGGATCTGTTTGTTGTCCCCACCTCTCTCTGGAGCTGTTTGTTGTCCCCATCTCTCTGGATCTGTTTGTTGTCCCTACCTCTCTGGATCTGTTTGTTGTCCCTCTCTCTCTGGATCTGCTTGTTGTCCCTCCCTCTCTGGATCTGATTGTTGTCCCCAGCTCTCTGGATTTGTTTGTTGTCCCCAACTCTCTGAATCTGTTTGTTGTCCCTCTCTCTCTGGATCTGTTTGTTGTCCCTCCCTCTCTTGATCTGTTTGTTGTCCCCACCTCTCTGAATCTGTTTGTTGTCCCTCTCTCTCTGGATCTGTTTGTTGTCCCTCCCTGTCCAGAATGTGTTTGTTGTCCCTCCCTCTCTGGATCTGTTTGTTGTCCCCACCTCTCTGGATCTGTTTGTTGTCCCCACCTCTCTCTGGATCTGTTTGTTGTCCCCATCTCTCTGGATCTGTTTGTTGTCCCTCCTTCTCTGGATCTGTTTGTTGTCCCTCTCTCTGGATCTGTTTGTTGTCCCTCCATCTCTGGATCCGTTTGTTGTCCCCACCTCTCTGGATCTGTTTGTTGTCCCCACCTCTCTCTGGATCTTTTTGTTGTCCCCATCTCTCTGGATCTGTTTGTTGTCCCTCCTTCTCTGGATCTGTTTGTTGTCCCTCTCTCTGGATCTGTTTGTTGTCCCCACCTCTCTGGATCTGTTTGTTGTCCCTCTCTTTCTCTCTGGATCTGTTTGTTGTCCCTCTCTCTCTGGATTTGTTTGTTGTCCCACCCTCTCTGGATCTGTTTGTTGTCCCTCTCTCTGTATCTGTTTGTTGTCCCTCCCTCTCTGGATCTGTTTGTTGTCCCTCTCTCTCTCTCTTGATCTGTTTGTTGTCCCTCTCTCTCTGGATCTGTTTGTTGTCCCTCTCTCTCTGCATCTGTTTTTTGTCTCTCCTTCTCTGGATCTGTTTGCTGTGCCTCCCTCTCTGGATCTGTTTGTTGTCCCTCTCTCTCTGGATCTGTTTGTTGTCAATCCCTCTCTGGATCTGTTTGTTGTCCCCAACTCTCTGAATCTGTTTGTTGTCCCTCTCTCTCTGGATCTGTTTGTTGCCCCTCCCTCTCTGGATCTGTTTGTTGTCCCCACCTCTCTGAATCTGTTTGTTGTCCCTCTCTCTCTGGATCTGTTTGTTGTCCCTCCCTTTCCAGAATGTGTTTGTTGTCCCTCCCTCTCTGGATCTGTTTGTTGTCCCCACCTCTCTGGATCTGTTTGTTGTCCCCACCTCTCTGGATCCGCTTGTTGTCCCCACCTCTATGGATCTGTTTGTTGTCCCCACCTCTCTGGATCTGTTTGTTGTCCCCATCTCTCTGGATCTGTTTGTTGTCCCTCCTTCTCTGGATCTGTTTGTTGTCCCTCTCTCTGGATCTGTTTGTTGTCCCTCCATCTCTGGATCTGTTTGTTGTCCCCACCTCTCTGGATCTGTTTGTTGTCCCCACCTCTCTCTGGATCTTTTTGTTGTCCCCATCTCTCTGGATCTGTTTGTTGTCCCTCCTTCTCTGGATCTGTTTGTTGTCCCTCTCTCTGGATCTGTTTGTTGTCCCCACCTCTCTGGATCTGTTTGTTGTCCCTCTCTTTCTCTCTGGATCTGTTTGTTGTCCCTCTCTCTCTGGATTTGATTGTTGTCCCACCCTCTCTGGATCTGTTTGTTGTCCCTCCTTCTCTGTATCTGTTTGTTGTCCCTCCCTCTCTGGATCTGTTTGTTGTCCCTCTCTCTCTCTCTTGATCTGTTTGTTGTCCCTCTCTCTCTGGATCTGTTTGTTGTCCCTCTCTCTCTGCATCTGTTTTTTGTCCCTCCTTCTCTGGATCTGTTTGCTGTCCCTCCCTCTCTGGATCTGTTTGTTGTCCCTCTCTCTCTGGATCTGTTTGTTGTCAATCCCTCTCTGGATCTGTTTGTTGTCCCCACCTCTCTGAATCTGTTTGTTGTCCCTCTCTCTCTGGATCTGTTTGTTGTCCCTCCCTCTCTGGATCTGTTTGTTGTCCCCACCTCTCTGAATCTGTTTGTTGTCCCTCTCTCTCTGGATCTGTTTGTTGTCCCTCCCTGTCCGGAATGTGTTTGTTGTCCCTCCCTCTCTGGATCTGTTTGTTGTCCCCACCTCTCTGGATCTGTTTGTTGTCCCCACCTCTCTGGATCTGTTTGTTGTCCCTCTCTCTCTGGATCTGTTTGCTATCCACACCTCTCTGGATCCGCTTGTTGTCCCCACCTCTATGTATCTGTTTGTTGTCCCTTCCTCTCTGGATCTGTTTTTTGTCCCCACCTCTCTGGATCTGTTTGTTGTCCCCACCTCTCTCTGGATCTGTTGTTTGTCCCCACCTCTCTGGATCTGTTTGTTGTCCCCACCTCTCTCTGGATCTGTTTGTTGTCCCTCTCTCTCTGGATCTGTTTGTTGTCCCTCCCTCTCTGGATCTGTTTGTTGTCCCTCCCTCTCTGGATCTGTTTGTTGTCCCCACCTCTCTGGATCTGTTTGTTGTCCCCTCCCTCTCTCTGGATCTGTTTGTTGTCCCCATCTCTCTGGATCTGTTTGTTGTCCCTCTCTCTGGATCTGTTTGTTGTCCCCACCGCTCTGGATCTGTTTGTTGTCCCTTCCTCTCTGGATCTGTTTTTTGTCCCCACCTCTCTGGATCTGTTTGTTGTCCCCACCTCTCTCTGGATCTGTTTTTTGTCCCCACCTCTCTGGATCTGTTTGTTGTCCCCACCTCTCTCTGGATCTGTTTGTTGTCCCTCCCTCTCTGGATCTGTTTGTTGTCCCCATCTCTCTGGATCTGTTTGTTGTCCCTCTCTCTCTGGATCTGCTTGTTGTCCCTCTCTCTCTGGATCTGTTTGTTGTCCCCACCTCTCTCTGGATCTGTTTGATGTCCCTCCCTCTCTGGATCTGTTTGTTGTCCCTCCCTCTCTGGATCTGTTTGTTGTCCCTCCCTCTCTGGATCTGTTTGTTGTCCCTCTCTCTCTGGATCTGTTTGTTGTCCCTCCCTCTCTGGATCTGTTTGTTGTCCCTCCCTGTCCGGAATGTGTTTGTTGTCCCTCCCTCTCTGGATCTATTTGTTGTCCCCACCTCTCTGGAACTGTTTGTTTTCCCCACCTCTCTGGATCTGTTTGTTGTCCCTCTCTCTCTGGATCTGTTTGCTGTCCACACCTCTCTGGATCCGTTTGTTGTCCCCATCTCTCTGGATCTGTTTGTTGTCCCTTCCTCTCTGGATCTGTTTGTTGTCCCTCTCTCTCTGGATCTGTTTGTTGTCCCTCCCTGTCCGGAATGTGTTTGTTGTCCCTCCCTCTCTGGATCTGTTTGTTGTCCACACCTCTCTGGATCTGTTTGATGTCCCCACCTCTCTGGATCTGTTTGTTGTCCCTCTCTCTCTGGATCTGTTTGCTGTCCACACCTCTCTGGATCCGTTTGTTGTCCCCACCTCTCTGGATCTGTTTGTTGTCCCCACCTCTCTGGATCTGTTTGTTGTCCCCACCTCTCTCTGGATCTGTTTTTTGTCCCCACCTCTCTGGATATGTTTGTTGTCCCCACCTCTCTCTGGATCTGTTTGTTGTCCCTCTCTCTCTCTGGATCTGTTTGTTGTCCCCATCTCTCTGGATCTGTTTGTTGTCCCTCCTTCTCTGGATATGTTTGTTGTCCCTCTCTCTCTGGATCTGCTTGCTGTCCCTCTCTCTCTGGATCTGTTTGTTGTCCCCACCTCTCTCTGGATCTGTTTCTTGTCCCTCCCTCTCTGGATCTGTTTGTTGTCCCCACCTCTCTGGATATGTTTGTTGTCCCCACCTCTCTCTGGATCTGTTTGTTGTCCCTCTCTCTCTCTGGATCTGTTTGTTGTCCCCATCTCTCTGGATCTGTTTGTTGTCCCTCCTTCTCTGGATATGTTTGTTGTCCCTCTCTCTCTGGATCTGCTTGCTGTCCCTCTCTCTCTGGATCTGTTTGTTGTCCCCACCTCTCTCTGGATCTGTTTGTTGTCCCTCTCTCTCTCTGGATCTGTTTGTTGTCCCCATCTCTCTGGATCTGTTTGTTGTCCCTCCTTCTCTGGATATGTTTGTTGTCCCTCTCTCTCTGGATCTGCTTGCTGTCCCTCTCTCTCTGGATCTGTTTGTTGTCCCCACCTCTCTCTGGATCTGTTTCTTGTCCCTCCCTCTCTGGATCTGTTTGTTGTCCCCACCTCTCTCTGGATCTGATTGTTGTTCCTCCGTCTCTGGATCTGTTTGTTGTCCCTCCCTCTCTGGATCTGTTTGTTGTCCCCACCTCTCTCTGGATCTGTTTGATGTCCCTCCCTCTCTGGATCTGTTTGTTGTCCCTCCTTCTCTGGATCTGTTTGTTGTCCCTCCCTCTCTGGATCTGTTTGTTGTCCCTCTCTATCTGGATCTGTTTGTTGTCCCTCCCTCTCTGGATCTGTTTGTTGTCCCTCCCTGTCCGGAATGTGTTTGTTGTCCCTCCCTCTCTGGATCTATTTGTTGTCCCCACCTCTCTGGAACTGTTTGTTTTCCCCACCTCTCTGGATCTGTTTGTTGTCCCTCTCTCTCTGGATCTGTTTGCTGTCCACACCTCTCTGGATCCGTTTGTTGTCCCCATCTCTCTGGATCTGTTTGTTGTCCCTTCCTCTCTGGATCTGTTTGTTGTCCCTCTCTCTCTGGATCTGTTTGTTGTCCCTCCCTGTCCGGAATGTGTTTGTTGTCCCTCCCTCTCTGGATCTGTTTGTTGTCCACACCTCTCTGGATCTGTTTGATGTCCCCACCTCTCTGGATCTGTTTGTTGTCCCTCTCTCTCTGGATCTGTTTGCTGTCCACACCTCTCTGGATCCGTTTGTTGTCCCCACCTCTCTGGATCTGTTTGTTGTCCCCACCTCTCTGGATCTGTTTGTTGTCCCCACCTCTCTCTGGATCTGTTTTTTGTCCCCACCTCTCTGGATATGTTTGTTGTCCCCACCTCTCTCTGGATCTGTTTGTTGTCCCTCTCTCTCTCTGGATCTGTTTGTTGTCCCCATCTCTCTGGATCTGTTTGTTGTCCCTCCTTCTCTGGATATGTTTGTTGTCCCTCTCTCTCTGGATCTGCTTGCTGTCCCTCCCTCTCTGGATCTGTTTGTTGTCCCTCCCTCTCTGGATCTGTTTGTTGTCCCTCTCTCTCTGGATCTGTTTGTTGTCCCTACCTCTCTGGATCTGTTTGTTGTCCCTCCCTCTCTGGATCTGTTTGTTGTCCCTCCCTCTCTGGATCTGTTTGTTGTCCCTCCCTCTCTGGATCTGTTTGTTGTCCCTCTCTCTCTGGATCTGTTTGCTGTCCCTCCCTCTCTGGATCTGTTTGTTGTCCCTCCCTCTCTGGATCTGTTTGTTGTCCCCACCTCTCTGAATCTGTTTGTTGTCCCTCTCTCTCTGGATCTGTTTGCTGTCCACAACTCTCTGGATCCGTTTGTTGTCCCCATCTCTCTGGATCTGTTTGTTGTCCCTCCCTCTCTGGATCTGTTTGTTGTCCCTCCCTCTCTGGATCTGTTTGTTGTCCCCACCTCTCTGAATCTGTTTGTTGTCCCTCTCTCTCTGGATCTGTTTGTTGTCCCTCCCTGTCCGGAATGTGTTTGTTGTCCCTCCCTCTTTGGATCTGTTTGTTGTCCCCACCTCTCTGGATCTGTTTGTTTTCCACACCTCTCTGGATCTGTTTGTTGTCCCTCTCTCTCTGGATCTGTTTGCTGTCCACACCTCTCTGCATCCGTTTGTTGTCCCCATCTCTCTGGATCTGTTTGTTGTCCCTTCCTCTCTGGATCTGTTTTTTGTCCCAACCTCTCTGGATCTGTTTGTTGTCCCCACCTCTCTCTGGATCTGTTTGTTGTCCCTCTCTCTCTCTGGGTCTGTTTGTTGTCCCTCCTTCTCTGGATATGTTTGTTGTCCCTCTCTCTCTGGATCTGTTTGTTGTCCCTCTCTTTCTGGATCTGTTTGTTGTCCCACTCTGGATCTGTTTGTTGTCCCTATCTCTCTCTCTGGATCTGTTTGTTGTCCCTCTCTCTCTGGATCTGTTTGTTGTCCCTCTCTCTCTGGATCTGTTTGTTGTCCCTCTCTCTCTGGATCTGTTTGTTGTCCCTCTCTCTGGATCTGTTTGTTTTCCCCACATCTCTGAATCTGTTTGTTGTCCCTCTCTCTCTGGATCTGTTTGTTGTCCCTCTCTGTCTGGATCTGTTTGTTGTCCCTCTCTCTCTGGATCTGTTTGTTGTCACTCCCTGTCTGGATCTGTTTGTTGTCCCTCTCTCTCTCTGGATCTGTATGTTGTCCCCACCTCTCTGGTTCTGTTTCATGTCCCTCTCTCTCTGGATCTGTTTGTTGTCCCTCCCTGTCCGGAATGTGTTTGTTGTCCCTCCCTCTTTGGATCTGTTTGTTGTCCCCACCTCTCTGGATCTGTTTGTTTTCCACACCTCTCTGGATCTGTTTGTTGTCCCTCCCTCTCTGGATCTGTTTGTTGTCCCCACCTCTCTGAATCTGTTTGTTGTCCCTCTCTCTCTGGATCTGTTTGTTGTCCCTCCCTGTCCGGAATGTGTTTGTTGTCCCTCCCTCTTTGGATCTGTTTGTTGTCCCCACCTCTCTGGATCTGTTTGTTTTCCACACCTCTCTGGATCTGTTTGTTGTCCCTCTCTCTCTGGATCTGTTTGCTGTCCACACCTCTCTGCATCCGTTTGTTGTCCCCATCTCTCTGGATCTGTTTGTTGTCCCTTCCTCTCTGGATCTGTTTTTTGTCCCAACCTCTCTGGATCTGTTTGTTGTCCCCACCTCTCTCTGGATCTGTTTGTTGTCCCTCTCTCTCTCTGGGTCTGTTTGTTGTCCCTCCTTCTCTGGATATGTTTGTTGTCCCTCTCTCTCTGGATCTGTTTGTTGTCCCTCTCTTTCTGGATCTGTTTGTTGTCCCACTCTGGATCTGTTTGTTGTCCCTATCTCTCTCTCTGGATCTGTTTGTTGTCCCTCTCTCTCTGGATCTGTTTGTTGTCCCTCTCTCTCTGGATCTGTTTGTTGTCCCTCTCTCTCTGGATCTGTTTGTTGTCCCTCTCTCTGGATCTGTTTGTTTTCCCCACATCTCTGAATCTGTTTGTTGTCCCTCTCTCTCTGGATCTGTTTGTTGTCCCTCTCTGTCTGGATCTGTTTGTTGTCCCTCTCTCTCTGGATCTGTTTGTTGTCACTCCCTGTCTGGATCTGTTTGTTGTCCCTCTCTCTCTCTGGATCTGTATGTTGTCCCCACCTCTCTGGTTCTGTTTCATGTCCCTCTCTCTCTGGATCTGTTTGTTGTCCCTCCCTCTCTGGATCTGTTTGTTGTCCCTACCTCTCTGGATCTGTTTGTTGTCCCTCCCTCTCTGGATCTGTTTGTTGTCCCTCTCTCTCTGGATATGTGTGTTGTCCCCTCCTCTCTGGATCTGTTTGTTGTCCCTCTCTCTCTCTCTGCATCTGTTTGTTGTCCCCACCTCTCTGGATCTGTTTGTTGTCCCAACCTCTCTGGATCTGTTTGTTTTCCCTCTCTCTCTGGATCTGTTTGTTGTCCCTCTCTGGATCTGTTTGTTGTCCCTCTCTCTCTGGATCTGTTTGTTGTCCCTCTCTGGATCTGTTTGTTGTCCCTCCCTCTCTGGATCTGTTTGTTGCCCCTCCCTGTCTGGATCTGTTTGTTGTCCCTCTCTCTCTGGATCTTATTGTTGTCCCTCCCTCTCTGGATCTGATTGTTGTCCCCACCTCTCTGGATCTGTTGGTTGTCCATCCCTCTCTGGATCTGTTTGTTGTCCCCACCTCTCTGGATCTGTTTGATGTCCCTCCCTCTCTGGATCTGTTTGTTGTCCCCACCTCTCTGGATCTGTTTGTTGTCCCCACCTCTCTCTGGATCTGTTTGTTGTCCCCATCTCTCTGGATCTGTTTGTTGTCGCCCTCCTTCTCTGGATCTGTTTGTTGTCCCTATCTCTGGATCAGTTTGTTGTCCCCACCTCTCTGGATATGTTTGTTGTCCCTCTCTCTCTGGATCTGTTTGTTGTCCCTCCTTCTCTGGATCTGGTTGTTGTCCCCACCTCTCTGGATCTTTTTGTTGTCCCCACCTCTCTGGATCTGTTTCTTGTCCCTCCCTCTCTTGATCTGTTTGTTGTCCCTACCTCTCTGGATCTGTTTGTTGTCCCTACCTCTCTGGATCTGTTTGTTGTCCCCACCTCTCTCTGGAGCTGTTTGTTGTCCCCATCTCTCTGGATCTGTTTGTTGTCCCTCCTTCTCTGGATCTGTTTGTTGTCCCTCTCTCTGGATCTGTTTGTTGTCCCCACCTCTCTAGATCTGTTTGTTGTCCCTCTCTCTCTGGATCTGTTTGTTGTCCCTCCTTCTCTGGATCTGGTTGTTGTCCCTCCCTCTCTGGATCTGTTTGTTGCCCCTCCCTGTCTGGATCTGTTTGTTGTCCCTCTCTCTCTCTGGATCTGTTTGTTGTCCCTTCCTCCTTCTCTGGATCTGTTTGTTGTCCCTCCCTCTCTGGATCTGTTTGTTGTCCCCACCTCTCTGGATCTGTTTGTTGTCCCTCCCTCTCTGGATCTGTTTGTTGTCCCTCTCTCTCTCTCTGATCTGTTTGTTGTCCCTCCATTTCTGGATCTGTTTGTTGTCCCTCCCTCTCTGGATCTGTTTGTTGTCCCCATCTCTCTGGATCTGTTTGTTGTCCCTCCTTCTCTGGATCTGTTTGTTGTCCCTCTCTCTGGATCTGTTTGTTGTCCCCACCTCTCTAGATCTGTTTGTTGTCCCTCTCTCTCTGGATCTGTTTGTTGTCCCTCCTTCTCTGGATCTGGTTGTTGTCCCCACCTCTCTGGATCTGTTTGTTGTCCCCACCTCTCTGGATCTGTTTGTTATCCCTCTCTCTCTGGATCTGTGTGTTGTCCCCCCCTCTCTGGATCTGTTTGTTGTCCCTCTCTCTCTCTCTGCATCTGTTTGTTGTCCCCACCTCTCTGGATCTGTTTTTTTGTCCCCACCTCTCTGGATCTGTTTGTTTTCCCTCTATCTCTGGATCTGTTTGTTGTCCCTCTCTGGATCTGTTTGTTGTCCCTCTCTCTCTGGATCTCTTTGTTGTCCCTCTCTGGATCTGTTTGTTGTCCCTCCCTCTCTGGATCTGTTTGTTGCCCCTCCCTGTCTGGATCTGTTTGTTGTCCCTCTCTCTCTCTGGATCTGTTTGTTGTCCCTCCCTCTCTGGATCTGTTTGTTGTCCCCACCTCTCTGGATCTGTTTGTTGTCCCCCTCTCTCTCTGGATCTGTGTGTTGTCCCCCCCTCTCTGGATCTGTTTGTTGTCCCCACCTCTCTGGATCTGTTTGTTGTCCCCATCTCTCTGGATCTGTTTGTTGTCCCTCCTTCTCTGGATCTGTTTGTTGTCCCTCTCTCTGGATCTGTTTGTTGTCCCCACCTCTCTGGATCTGTTTGTTGTCCCTCTCTCTCTGGATCTGTTTGTTGTCCCTCCTTCTCTGGATCTGTTTGTTGTCCCTCCCTCTCTGGATCTGTTTGTTGCCCCTCCCTGTCTGGATCTGTTTGTTGTCCCTCTCTCTCTCTGGATCTGTTTGTTGTCCCTCCCTCCTTCTCTGGATCTGTTTGTTGTCCCTCCCTCTCTGGATCTGTTTGTTGTCCCCACCTCTCTGGATCTGTTTGTTGTCCCTCCCTCTCTGGATCTGTTTGTTGTCCCCATCTCTCTGGATCTGTTTGTTGTCCCTCCTTCTCTGGATCTGTTTGTTGTCCCTCTCTCTGGATCTGTTTGTTGTCCCCACCTCTCTGGATCTGTTTGTTGTCCCTCTCTCTCTGGATCTGTTTGTTGTCCCTCCTTCTCTGGATCTGGTTGTTGTCCCCACCTCTCTGGATCTGTTTGTTGTCCCCACCTCTCTGGATCTGTTTGTTATCCCTCCCTCTCTGGATCTGTTTGTTGTCCCTCTCTCTCTGGATCTGTGTGTTGTCCCCCCCTCTCTGGATCTGTTTGTTGTCCCTCTCTCTCTCTGCATCTGTTTGTTGTCCCCACCTCTCTGGATCTGTTTTTTTGTCCCCACCTCTCTGGATCTGTTTGTTTTCCCTCTATCTCTGGATCTGTTTGTTGTCCCTCTCTGGATCTGTTTGTTGTCCCTCTCTCTCTGGATCTCTTTGTTGTCCCTCTCTGGATCTGTTTGTTGTCCCTCCCTCTCTGGATCTGTTTGTTGCCCCTCCCTGTCTGGATCTGTTTGTTGTCCCTCTCTCTCTCTGGATCTAATTGTTGTCCATCCCTCTCTGGATCTGTTTGTTATCCCCACCTCTCTGGATCTGTTTGTTGTCCCTCCCTCTCTGGATCTGTTTGTTGTCCCCACCTCTCTGGATCTGTTTGTTGTCCCCCTCTCTGTCTGGATCTGTGTGTTGTCCCCCCCTCTCTGGATCTGTTTGTTGTCCCTCTCTCTCTCTCTGCATCTGCTTGTTGTCCCTCCCTCTCTGGATCTGATTGTTGTCCCCACCTCTCTGGATCTGTTTGTTGTCCATCCCTCTCTGGATCTGTTTGTTGTCCCCACCTCTCTGGATCTGTTTGATGTCCCTCCCTCTCTGGATCTGTTTGTTGTCCCCACCTCTCTGGATCTGTTTGTTGTCCCCACCTCTCTCTGGATCTGTTTGTTGTCCCCATCTCTCTGGATCTGTTTGTTGTCGCCCTCCTTCTCTGGATCTGTTTGTTGTCCCTCTCTCTGGATCGGTTTGTTGTCCCCACCTCTCTGGATATGTTTGTTGTCCCTCTCTCTCTGGATCTGTTTGTTGTCCCTCCTTCTCTGGATCTGGTTGTTGTCCCCACCTCTCTGGATCTTTTTGTTGTCCCCACCTCTCTGGATCTGTTTCTTGTCCCTCCCTCTCTTGATCTGTTTGTTGTCCCTACCTCTCTGGATCTGTTTGTTGTCCCCACCTCTCTCTGGAGCTGTTTGTTGTCCCCATCTCTCTGGATCTGTTTGTTGTCCCTACCTCTCTGGATCTGCTTGTTGTCCCTCCCTCTCTGGATCTGATTGTTGTCCCCAGCTCTCTGGATTTGTTTGTTGTCCCCACCTCTCCGGATCAGTTTGTTGTCCCTCTCTCTCTCTCTGATCTGTTTGTTGTCCCTCCCTTTCTGGATCTGTTTGTTGTCCCTCCCTCTCTGGATCTGTTTGTTGTCCCTCCCTCCTTCTCCGGATCTGTTTGTTGTCCCTCCCTCTCTGGATCTGTTTGTTGTCCCCACCTCTCTGGATCTGTTTGTTGTCCCCACCTCTCTCTGGAGCTGTTTGTTGTCCCCATCTCTCTGGATCTGTTTGTTGTCCCTACCTCTCTGGATCTGTTTGTTGTCCCTCTCTCTCTGGATCTGCTTGTTGTCCCTCCCTCTCTGGATCTGATTGTTGTCCCCAGCTCTCTGGATTTGTTTGTTGTCCCCACCTCTCCGGATCAGTTTGTTGTCCCTCTCTCTCTCTCTGATCTGTTTGTTGTCCCTCCCTTTCTGGATCTGTTTGTTGTCCCTCCCTCTCTGGATCTGTTTGTTGTCCCCACCTCTCTCTGGAGCTGTTTGTTGTCCCCATCTCTCTGGATCTGTTTGTTGTCCCCATCTCTCTAGATCTGTTTGTTGTCCCTCCTTCTCTGGATCTGTTTGTTGTCCCTCTCTCTGGATCTGTTTGTTCTCCCCACCTCTCTGGATCTGTTTGTTGTCCCTCTCTCTCTCTCTGATCTGTTTGTTGTCCCTCCATTTCTGGATCTGTTTGTTGTCCCTCCCTCTCTGGATCTGTTTGTTCTCCCCACCTCTCTGGATCTGTTTGTTGTCCCTCTCTCTCTCTCTGATCTGTTTGTTGTCCCTCCCTTTCTGGATCTGTTTGTTGTCCCTCCCTCTCTGGATCTGTTTGTTGTCCCTCCCTCCTTCTCTGGATCTGTTTGTTGTCCCTCCCTCTCTGGATCTGTTTGTTGTCCCCACCTCTCTGGATCTGTTTGTTGTCCCTCCCTCTCTGGATCTGTTTGTTGTCCCCATCTCTCTGGATCTGTTTGTTGTCCCTCCTTCTCTGGATCTGTTTGTTGTCCCTCTCTCTGGATCTGTTTGTTGTCCCCACCTCTCTAGATCTGTTTGTTGTCCCTCTCTCTCTGGATCTGTTTGTTGTCCCTCCTTCTCTGGATCTGGTTGTTGTCCCCACCTCTCTGGATCTGTTTGTTGTCCCCACCTCTCTGGATCTGTTTGTTATCCCTCCCTCTCTGGATCTGTTTGTTGTCCCTCTCTCTCTGGATCTGTGTGTTGTCCCCCCCTCTCTGGATCTGTTTGTTGTCCCTCTCTCTCTCTCTGCATCTGTTTGTTGTCCCCACCTCTCTGGATCTGTTTTTTTTGTCCCCACCTCTCTGGATCTGTTTGTTTTCCCTCTATCTCTGGATCTGTTTGTTGTCCCTCTCTGGATCTGTTTGTTGTCCCTCTCTCTCTGGATCTCTTTGTTGTCCCTCTCTGGATCTGTTTGTTGTCCCTCCCTCTCTGGATCTGTTTGTTGCCCCTCCCTGTCTGGATCTGTTTGTTGTCCCTCTCTCTCTCTGGATCTGTTTGTTGTCCATCCCTCTCTGGATCTGTTTGTTATCCCCACCTCTCTGGATCTGTTTGTTGTCCCTCCCTCTCTGGATCTGTTTGTTGTCCCCACCTCTCTGGATCTGTTTGTTGTCCCCCTCTCTCTCTGGATCTGTGTGTTGTCCCCCCCTCTCTGGATCTGTTTGTTGTCCCTCTCTCTCTCTCTGCATCTGTTAGTTGTCCCCACCTCTCTGGATCTGTTTGTTGTCCCCATCTCTCTGGATCTGTTTGTTGTCCCTCCTTCTCTGGATCTGTTTGTTGTCCCTCTCTCTGGATCTGTTTGTTGTCCCCACCTCTCTGGATCTGTTTGTTGTCCCTCTCTCTCTGGATCTGTTTGTTGTCCCTCCTTCTCTGGATCTGTTTGTTGTCCCTCCCTCTCTGGATCTGTTTGTTGCCCCTCCCTGTCTGGATCTGTTTGTTGTCCCTCTCTCTCGCTGGATCTGTTTGTTGTCACTCCCTCCTTCTCTGGATCTGTTTGTTGTCCCTCCCTCTCTGGATCTGTTTGTTGTCCCGACCTCTCTGGATCTGTTTGTTGTCCCTCCCTCTCTGGATCTGTTTGTTGTCCCCATCTCTCTGGATCTGTTTGTTGTCCCTCCTTCTCTGGATCTGTTTGTTGTCCCTCTCTCTGGATCTGTTTGTTGTCCCCACCTCTCTGGATCTGTTTGTTGTCCCTCTCTCTCTGTATCTGTTTGTTGTCCCTCCTTCTCTGGATCTGGTTGTTGTCCCCACCTCTCTGGATCTGTTTTTTGTCCCCACCTCTCTGGATCTGTTTGTTATCCCTCCCTCTCTGGATCTGTTTGTTGTCCCTCTCTCTCTGGATCTGTGTGTTGTCCCCCCCTCTCTGGATCTGTTTGTTGTCCCTCTCTCTCTCTCTGCATCTGTTTGTTGTCCCCACCTCTCTGGATCTGTTTTTTTGTCCCCACCTCTCTGGATCTGTTTGTTTTCCCTCTATCTCTGGATCTGTTTGTTGTCCCTCTCTGGATCTGTTTGTTGTCCCTCTCTCTCTGGATCTCTTTGTTGTCCCTCTCTGGATCTGTTTATTGTCCCTCCCTCTCTGGATCTGTTTGTTGCCCCTCCCTGTCTGGATCTGTTTGTTGTCCCTCTCTCTCTCTGGATCTAATTGTTGTCCATCCCTCTCTGGATCTGTTTGTTATCCCCACCTCTCTGGATCTGTTTGTTGTCCCTCCCTCTCTGGATCTGTTTGTTGTCCCCATCTCTCTGGATCTGTTTGTTGTCGCCCTCCTTCTCTGGATCTGTTTGTTGTCCCTCTCTCTGGATCGGTTTGTTGTCCCCACCTCTCTGGATATGTTTGTTGTCCCTCTCTCTCTGGATCTGTTTGTTGTCCCTCCTTCTCTGGATCTGGTTGTTGTCCCCACCTCTCTGGATCTTTTTGTTGTCCCCACCTCTCTGGATCTGTTTCTTGTCCCTCCCTCTCTTGATCTGTTTGTTGTCCCTACCTCTCTGGATCTGTTTGTTGTCCCCACCTCTCTCTGGAGCTGTTTGTTGTCCCCATCTCTCTGGATCTGTTTGTTGTCCCTACCTCTCTGGATCTGTTTGTTGTCCCTCTCTCTCTGGATCTGCTTGTTGTCCCTCCCTCTCTGGATCTGATTGTTGTCCCCAGCTCTCTGGATTTGTTTGTTGTCCCCACCTCTCCGGATCAGTTTGTTGTCCCTCTCTCTCTCTCTGATCTGTTTGTTGTCCCTCCCTTTCTGGATCTGTTTGTTGTCCCTCCCTCTCTGGATCTGTTTGTTGTCCCTCCCTCCTTCTCCGGATCTGTTTGTTGTCCCTCCCTCTCTGGATCTGTTTGTTGTCCCCACCTCTCTGGATCTGTTTGTTGTCCCCACCTCTCTCTGGAGCTGTTTGTTGTCCCCATCTCTCTGGATCTGTTTGTTGTCCCTACCTCTCTGGATCTGTTTGTTGTCCCTCTCTCTCTGGATCTGCTTGTTGTCCCTCCCTCTCTGGATCTGATTGTTGTCCCCAGCTCTCTGGATTTGTTTGTTGTCCCCACCTCTCCGGATCAGTTTGTTGTCCCTCTCTCTCTCTCTGATCTGTTTGTTGTCCCTCCCTTTCTGGATCTGTTTGTTGTCCCTCCCTCTCTGGATCTGTTTGTTGTCCCCACCTCTCTCTGGAGCTGTTTGTTGTCCCCATCTCTCTGGATCTGTTTGTTGTCCCCATCTCTCTAGATCTGTTTGTTGTCCCTCCTTCTCTGGATCTGTTTGTTGTCCCTCTCTCTGGATCTGTTTGTTCTCCCCACCTCTCTGGATCTGTTTGTTGTCCCTCTCTCTCTCTCTGATCTGTTTGTTGTCCCTCCATTTCTGGATCTGTTTGTTGTCCCTCCCTCTCTGGATCTGTTTGTTCTCCCCACCTCTCTGGATCTGTTTGTTGTCCCTCTCTCTCTCTCTGATCTGTTTGTTGTCCCTCCCTTTCTGGATCTGTTTGTTGTCCCTCCCTCTCTGGATCTGTTTGTTGTCCCTCCCTCCTTCTCTGGATCTGTTTGTTGTCCCTCCCTCTCTGGATCTGTTTGTTGTCCCCACCTCTCTGGATCTGTTTGTTGTCCCTCCCTCTCTGGATCTGTTTGTTGTCCCCATCTCTCTGGATCTGTTTGTTGTCCCTCCTTCTCTGGATCTGTTTGTTGTCCCTCTCTCTGGATCTGTTTGTTGTCCCCACCTCTCTAGATCTGTTTGTTGTCCCTCTCTCTCTGGATCTGTTTGTTGTCCCTCCTTCTCTGGATCTGGTTGTTGTCCCCACCTCTCTGGATCTGTTTGTTGTCCCCACCTCTCTGGATCTGTTTGTTATCCCTCCCTCTCTGGATCTGTTTGTTGTCCCTCTCTCTCTGGATCTGTGTGTTGTCCCCCCCTCTCTGGATCTGTTTGTTGTCCCTCTCTCTCTCTCTGCATCTGTTTGTTGTCCCCACCTCTCTGGATCTGTTTTTTTTGTCCCCACCTCTCTGGATCTGTTTGTTTTCCCTCTATCTCTGGATCTGTTTGTTGTCCCTCTCTGGATCTGTTTGTTGTCCCTCTCTCTCTGGATCTCTTTGTTGTCCCTCTCTGGATCTGTTTGTTGTCCCTCCCTCTCTGGATCTGTTTGTTGCCCCTCCCTGTCTGGATCTGTTTGTTGTCCCTCTCTCTCTCTGGATCTGTTTGTTGTCCATCCCTCTCTGGATCTGTTTGTTATCCCCACCTCTCTGGATCTGTTTGTTGTCCCTCCCTCTCTGGATCTGTTTGTTGTCCCCACCTCTCTGGATCTGTTTGTTGTCCCCCTCTCTCTCTGGATCTGTGTGTTGTCCCCCCCTCTCTGGATCTGTTTGTTGTCCCTCTCTCTCTCTCTGCATCTGTTAGTTGTCCCCACCTCTCTGGATCTGTTTGTTGTCCCCATCTCTCTGGATCTGTTTGTTGTCCCTCCTTCTCTGGATCTGTTTGTTGTCCCTCTCTCTGGATCTGTTTGTTGTCCCCACCTCTCTGGATCTGTTTGTTGTCCCTCTCTCTCTGGATCTGTTTGTTGTCCCTCCTTCTCTGGATCTGTTTGTTGTCCCTCCCTCTCTGGATCTGTTTGTTGCCCCTCCCTGTCTGGATCTGTTTGTTGTCCCTCTCTCTCGCTGGATCTGTTTGTTGTCACTCCCTCCTTCTCTGGATCTGTTTGTTGTCCCTCCCTCTCTGGATCTGTTTGTTGTCCCCACCTCTCTGGATCTGTTTGTTGTCCCTCCCTCTCTGGATCTGTTTGTTGTCCCCATCTCTCTGGATCTGTTTGTTGTCCCTCCTTCTCTGGATCTGTTTGTTGTCCCTCTCTCTGGATCTGTTTGTTGTCCCCACCTCTCTGGATCTGTTTGTTGTCCCTCTCTCTCTGTATCTGTTTGTTGTCCCTCCTTCTCTGGATCTGGTTGTTGTCCCCACCTCTCTGGATCTGTTTTTTGTCCCCACCTCTCTGGATCTGTTTGTTATCCCTCCCTCTCTGGATCTGTTTGTTGTCCCTCTCTCTCTGGATCTGTGTGTTGTCCCCCCCTCTCTGGATCTGTTTGTTGTCCCTCTCTCTCTCTCTGCATCTGTTTGTTGTCCCCACCTCTCTGGATCTGTTTTTTTGTCCCCACCTCTCTGGATCTGTTTGTTTTCCCTCTATCTCTGGATCTGTTTGTTGTCCCTCTCTGGATCTGTTTGTTGTCCCTCTCTCTCTGGATCTCTTTGTTGTCCCTCTCTGGATCTGTTTGTTGTCCCTCCCTCTCTGGATCTGTTTGTTGCCCCTCCCTGTCTGGATCTGTTTGTTGTCCCTCTCTCTCTCTGGATCTAATTGTTGTCCATCCCTCTCTGGATCTGTTTGTTATCCCCACCTCTCTGGATCTGTTTGTTGTCCCTCCCTCTCTGGATCTGTTTGTTGTCCCCACCTCTCTGGATCTGTTTGTTGTCCCCCTCTCTGTCTGGATCTGTGTGTTGTCCCCCCCTCTCTGGATCTGTTTGTTGTCCCTCTCTCTCTCTCTGCATCTGTTTGTTGTCCCCACCTCTCTGGATCTGTTTGTTGTCCCCATCTCTCTGGATCTGTTTGTTGTCCCTCCTTCTCTGGATCTGTTTGTTGTCCCTCTCTCTGGATCTGTTTGTTGTCCCCACCTCTCTGGATCTGTTTGTTGTCCCTCTCTCTCTGGATCTGTTTGTTGTCCCTCCTTCTCTGGATCTGTTTGTTGTCCCTCCCTCTCTGGATCTGTTTGTTGCCCCTCCCTGTCTGGATCTGTTTGTTGTCCCTCTCTCTCTCTGGATCTGTTTGTTGTCCATCCCTCTCTGGATCTGTTTGTTCTCCCCACCTCTCTGGATCTGTTTGTTGTCCCCCCCTCTCTGGATCTGTTTGTTGTCCCCACCTCTCTGGATCTGTTTGTTGTCCCTCTCTCTCTGGATCTGTTTGTTGTCCCTCCTTCTCTGGATCTGGTTGTTGTCCCCACCTCTCTGGATCTGTTTGTTGTCCCCACCTCTCTGGATCTGTTTGTTGTCCCTCCCTCTCTTGATCTGTTTGTTGTCCCCACCTCTCTGGATATGTTTGTTGTCCCCACCTCGCTCTGGATCTGTTTGTTGTCCCCATCTCTCTGGATCTGTTTGTTGTCCCTCCTTCTCTGGATCTGTTTGTTGTCCCCACCTCTCTGGATCTGTTTGTTGTCCCCACCTCTCTCTGGATCTGTTTGTTGTCCCCATCTCTCTGGATCTGTTTGTTGTCCCTCCTTCTCTGGATCTGTTTGTTGTCCCTCTCTCTGGATCTGTTTGTTGTCCCCACCTCTCTGGATCTGTTTGTTGTCCCTCTCTCTCGGATCTGTTTGTTGTCCCTCCCTTTCTGGATCTGTTTGTTGTCCCTCCCTCTCTGGATCTGTTTGTTGTCCTTCCCTCCTTCTCTGGATCTGTTTGTTTTCCCTCCCTCTCTGGATCTGTTTGTTGTCACCACCTCTCTGGATCTGTTTGTTGTCCCTCCCTCTCTGGATCTGTTTGTTGTCCCCACCTCTCTGGATCTGTTTGTTGTCCCCACCTCTCTCTGGATCTTTTTGGTGTCCCCATCTCTCTGGATCTGTTTGTTGTCCCTCCTTCTCTGGATCTGTTTGTTGTCCCTCTCTCTGGATCTGTTTGTTGTTCCCACCTCTCTGGATCTGTTTGTTGTCCCTCTCTCTCTGGATCTGTTTGTTGTCCCTCCTTCTCTGGATCTGGTTGTTGTCCACACCTCTCTGGATCTGTTTGTTGTCCCCACCTCTCTGGATCTGTTTGTTGTCCCTCCCTCTCTTGATCTGTTTGTTGTCCCCACCTCTCTGGATCTGTTTGTTGTCCCCACCTCTCTCTGGATCTGTTTGTTGTCCCCATCTCTCTGGATCTGTTTGTTGTCCCTCCTTCTCTGGATCTGTTTGTTGTCCCTCTCTCTGGATCTGTTTGTTGTCCCCACCTCTCTGCATCTGTTTGTTGTCCCTCTCTCTCTCTCTGATCTGTTTGTTGTCCCTCCCTTTCTGGATCTGTTTTTTGTCCCTCCCTCTCTGGATCTGTTTGTTGTCCCTCCCTCCTTCTCTGGATCTGTTTGTTGTCCCTCCCTCTCTGGATCTGTTTGTTGTCCATCTCTCTCTCTCTGGATCTGTTTGTTGTCCCTCCCTCTCTGGATCTGTTTGTTGTCCCTCCTTCTCTGGATCTGTTTGTTGTCCCTCTCTCTGGATCTGTTTGTTGTCCCCACCTCTCTGGATCTGTTTGTTGTCCCTCTCTCTCTGGATCTGTTTGTTGTCCCTCCTTCTCTGGATCTGGTTGTTGTCCCATCCTCTCTGGATCTGTTTGTTGTCCCCATCTCTCTGGATCTGTTTGTTGTCCCTCCCTCTCTGGATCTGTTTGTTGTCCCTCTCTCTCTGGATCTGTGTGTTGTCCCCCCCTCTCTGGATCTGTTTGTTGTCCCTCTCTCTCTCTCTGCATCTGTTTGTTGTCCCCACCTCTCTGGATCTGTTTGTTGTCCCCACCTCTCTGGATCTGTTTGTTTTCCCTCTCTCTCTGGATCTGTTTGTTGTCCCTCTCTGGATCTGTTTGTTGTCCCTCTCTCTCTGGATCTGTTTGTTGTCCCTCTCTGGATCTGTTTGTTGTCCCTCCATCTCTGGATCTGTTTGTTGCCCCTCCCTGTCTGGATCTGTTTGTTGTCCCTCTCTCTCTCTGGATATGTTTGTTGTCCATCCCTCTCTGGATCTGTTTGTTGTCCCCACCTCTCTGGATCTGTTTGTTGTCCCTCCCTCTCTGGATCTGTTTGTTGTCCCCACCTCTCTGGATCTGTTTGTTGTCCCCACCTCTCTCTGGATCTGTTTGTTGTCCCCATCTCTCTGGATCTGTTTGTTGTCCCTCCTTCTCTGGATCTGTTTGTTGTCCCTCTCTCTGGATCTGTTTGTTGTCCCCACCTCTCTGGATCTGTTTGTTGTCCCTCTCTCTCTGGATCTGTTTGTTGTCCCTCCTTCTCTGGATCTGTTTGTTGTCCCTCCCTCTCTGGATCTGTTTGTTGCCCCTCCCTGTCTGGATCTGTTTGTTGTCCCTCTCTCTCTCTGGATCTGTTTGTTGTCCATCCCTCTCTGGATCTGTTTGTTCTCCCCACCTCTCTGGATCTGTTTGTTGTCCCTCCCTCTCTGGATCTGTTTGTTGTCCCCACCTCTCTGGATCTGTTTGTTGTCCCTCTCTCTCTGGATCTGTTTGTTGTCCCTCCTTCTCTGGATCTGGTTGTTGTCCCCACCTCTCTGGATCTGTTTGTTGTCCCCACCTCTCTGGATCTGTTTGTTGTCCCTCCCTCTCTTGATCTGTTTGTTGTCCCCACCTCTCTGGATATGTTTGTTGTCCCCACCTCTCTCTGGATCTGTTTGTTGTCCCCATCTCTCTGGATCTGTTTGTTGTCCCTACTTCTCTGGATCTGTTTGTTGTCCCCACCTCTCTGGATCTGTTTGTTGTCCCAACCTCTCTCTGGATCTGTTTGTTGTCCCCATCTCTCTGGATCTGTTTGTTGTCCCTCCTTCTCTGGATCTGTTTGTTGTCCCTCTCTCTGGATCTGTTTGTTGTCCCCACCTCTCTGGATCTGTTTGTTGTCCCTCTCTCTCTCTCGGATCTGTTTGTTGTCCCTCCCTTTCTGGATCTGTTTGTTGTCCCTCCCTCTCTGGATCTGTTTGTTGTCTCTCCCTCCTTCTCTGGATCTGTTTGTTGTCCCTCCCTCTCTGGATCTGTTTGTTGTCCCCACCTCTCTGGATCTGTTTGTTGTCCCTCCCTCTCTGGATCTGTTTGTTGTCCCCACCTCTCTGGATCTGTTTGTTGTAACCACCTCTCTCTGGATCTGTTTGGTGTCCCCATCTCTCTGGATCTGTTTGTTGTCCCTCATTCTCTGGATCTGTTTGTTGTCCCTCTCTCTGGATCTGTTTGTTGTCCCCACCTCTCTGGATCTGTTTGTTGTCCCTCTCTCTCTGGATCTGTTTGTTGTCCCTCCTTCTCTGGATCTGGTTGTTGTCCCCACCTCTCTGGATCTGTTTGTTGTCCCCATCTCTCTGGATCTGTTTGTTGTCCCTCCCTCTCTTGATCTGTTTGTTGTCCCCACCTCTCTGGATCTGTTTGTTGTCCCCACCTCTCTCTGGATCTGTTTGTTGTCCCCATCTCTCTGGATCTGTTTGTTGTCCCTCCTTCTCTGGATCTGTTTGTTGTCCCTCTCTCTGGATCTGTTTGTTGTCCCCACCTCTCTGCATCTGTTTGTTGTCCCCCTCTCTCTCTCTGATCTGTTTGTTGTCCCTGCCTTTCTGGATCTGTTTTTTGTCCCTCCCTCTCTGGATCTGTTTGTTGTCCCTCCCTCCTTCTCTGGATCTGTTTGTTGTCCCTCCCTCTCTGGATCTGTTTGTTGTCCATCTCTCTCTCTCTGGATCTGTTTGTTGTCCCTCTCTGTCTGGATTTGTTTGTTGTCCCTCCCTTTCTGGATCTGTTTGTTGCCCCCACCTTTCGGGATCGGTTTGTTGTCCCTTTCTCTCTCTCTGGATCTGTTTGTTGTCCCTCCCTCTCTGGATCTGTTTGTTGTCCCTCTCTGTCAGGATCTGTTTGTTGTCCCCACCTCGCTCTCTGGATCTGTTTGTTGTCCCTCCATCTCTGGATCTGTTTGTTGTCCCTCCCTCTCTGGATCTGTTTGTTGTCACTCCATCTCTGGATCTGTGTGTTGTCCCTCCCTCTCTGGATCTGTTTGTTTTCCCTCTCTCTCTCTGCATCTGTTTGTTGTCCCCACCTCTCTGGATCTTTTTGTTGTCCCCACCTCTCTGGATCTGTTTGTTTTCCCTCTCTCTCTGGATCTGTTTGTTGTCCCTCTCTGGATCTGTTTGTTGTCCCTCTCTCTCTGGATCTGTTTGTTGTCCCTCTCTGGATCTGTTTGTTGTCCCTCCCTCCCTGGATCTGTTTGTTGTACCTCCCTCTCTGGATCTGTTTGTTGTCCCTCTCTCTCTCTGGATCTGTTTGTTGTCCCTCTATCTCTGGATCTGTTTGTTGTCGCTCCCTGTCTGGATCTGTTTGTTGTCCCTCTCTCTATCTCTGTATCTGTTTGTTGTCCCCACCTCACTCTCTGGACCTGTTTGTTGTCCCTCCCTGTCTGTATCTGTTTGTTGTCTCTCTCTCTCTGGATCTGTTTGTTGTCCCTCTCTCTCTGGATCTGTTTGTTGTCCCACCCTCTCTGGATCTGTTTGTTGTGCCTCTCTCTGTATCTGTTTGTTGTCCCTCCCTCTCTGGATCTGTTTGTTGTCCCTCCTTCTCTGGATCTGTTTGTTGTCCCTCTCTCTGGATCTGTTTGTTGTCCCCAACCTCTCTGTATCTGTTTGTTGTCCCTCCTTCTCTGGATCTGTTTGTTGTCCCCACCTCTCTGTATCTGTTTGTTGTCCCTCAGTCTCTGGATCTGTTTGTTGTCCCCACCTCTCTGGATCTGTTTGTTGTCCCCACCTCTCTCTGGATCTGTTTGTTGTCCCCATCTCTCTGGATCTGTTTGTTGTCCCCACCTCTCTGGATCTGTTTGTTGTCCCTCCCTCTCTGGATCTGTTTGTTGTCCCTCCCTCCTTCTCTGGATCTGTTTGTTGTCCCTCCCTCTCTGGATCTGTTTGTTGTCCATCTCTCTCTCTCTGGATCTGTTTGTTGTCCCTCCCTCTCTGGATCGGTTTGTTGTCCCATTCTCTCTCTCTGGATCTGTTTGTTGTCCCTCTCTGTCTGGATCTGTTTGTTGTCTCTCTCTCTCTTGATCTGTTTGTTGTCCCTCTCTCTCTGGATCTGTTTGTTGTCCCAACCTCTCTGGATCTGTTTGTTGTCCCTCTCTCTGTATCTGTTTGTTGTCCCTCCCTCTCTGGATCTGTTTGTTGTCCCTCTCTCTCTCTCTGGATCTGTTTGTTGTCCCTCCTTCTCTGGATCTGTTTGTTGTCCCTCTCTCTGGATCTGTTTGTTGTCCCCAACCTCTCTGTATCTGTTTGTTGTCCCTCCTTCTCTGGATCTGTTTGTTGTCCCCACCTCTCTGGATCTGTTTGTTGTCCCTCAATCTCTGGATCTGTTTGTTGTCCCCACCTCTCTGGATCTGTTTGTTGTCCCCACCTCTCTCTGGATCTGTTTGTTGTCCCCATCTCTCTGGATCTGTTTGTTGTCCCCACCTCTCTGGATCTGTTTGTTGTCCCTCCCTCTCTGGATCTGTTTGTTGTCCCCACCTCTCTGGATCTGTTTGTTGTCCCCACCTCTCTCTGGATCTGTTTGTTGTCCCCATCTCTCTGGATCTGTTTGTTGTCCCTCCTTCTCTGGATCTGTTTGTTGTCCCTCTCTCTGGATCTGTTTGTTGTCCCCACCTCTCTGGATCTGTTTGTTGTCCCTCTCTCTCTGGATCTGTTTGTTGTCCCTCCTTCTCTGGATCTTATTGTTGTCCCCACCTCTCTGGATCTGTTTGTTTTCCCCACCTCTCCTGATCTGTTTGTTGTCCCTCAATCTCTGGATCTGTTTGTTGTCCCCACCTCTCTGGATCTGTTTGTTGTCCCCACCTCTCTCTGGATCTGTTTGTTGTCCCCATCTCTCTGGATCTGTTTGTTGACCCCACCTCTCTCTGGATCTGTTTGTTGTCCCTCTCTCTCTGGATCTGTTTGTTGTCCCTCCTTCTCTGGATCTTATTGTTGTCCCCACCTCTCTGGATCTGTTTGTTTTCCCCACCTCTCCTGATCTGTTTGTTGTCCCTCAATCTCTGGATCTGTTTGTTGTCCCCACCTCTCTGGATCTGTTTGTTGTCCCCACCTCTCTCTGGATCTGTTTGTTGTCCCCATCTCTCTGGATCTGTAAGTTGTCCCCACCTCTCTGGATCTGTTTGTTGTCCCTTCCTCTCTTGATCTGTTTGTTGTCCCCACCTCTCTGGATCTGTTTGTTGACCCCACCTCTCTCTGGATCTGTTTGTTGTCCCCATCTCTCTGGATCTGTTTGTTGTCCCTCCTTCTCTGGATCTGTTTGTTGTCCCTCTCTCTGGATCTGTTTGTTGTCCCCACCTCTCTGCATCTGTTTGTTGTCCCTCTCTCTCTCTCTGATCTGTTTGTTGTCCCTCCCTTTCTGGATCTGTTTGTTGTCCCTCCCTCTCTGGATCTGTTTGTTGTCCCTCCCTCCTTCTCTGGATCTGTTTGTTGTCCCTCCCTCTCTGGATCTGTTTGTTGTCCATCTCTCTGGATCTGTTTGTTGTCCCCACCTCTCTGGATCTGTTTGTTGTCCCTCTCTCTCTGGATCTGTTTGTTGTCCCTCCTTCTCTGGATCTTATTGTTGTCCCCACCTCTCTGGATCTGTTTGTTTTCCCCACCTCTCTGGATCTGTTTGTTGTCCCTCAATCTCTGGATCTGTTTGTTGTCCCCACCTCTCTGGATCTGTTTGTTGTCCCCACCTCTCTCTGGATCTGTTTGTTGTCCCCATCTCTCTGGATCTGTTTGTTGTCCCCACCTCTCTGGATCTGTTTGTTGTCCCTTCCTCTCTTGATCTGTTTGTTGTCCCCACCTCTCTGGATCTGTTTGTTGACCCCACCTCTCTCTGGATCTGTTTGTTGTCCCCATCTCTCTGGATCTGTTTGTTGTCCCTCCTTCTCTGGATCTGTTTGTTGTCCCTCTCTCTGGATCTGTTTGTTGTCCCCACCTCTCTGCATCTGTTTGTTGTCCCTCTCTCTCTCTCTGATCTGTTTGTTGTCCCTCCCTTTCTGGATCTGTTTGTTGTCCCTCCCTCTCTGGATCTGTTTGTTGTCCCTCCCTCCTTCTCTGGATCTGTTTGTTGTCCCTCCCTCTCTGGATCTGTTTGTTGTCCATCTCTCTCTCTCTGGATCTGTTTGTTGTCCCTCCCTCTCTGGATCGGTTTGTTGTCCCTTTCTCTCTCTCTGGATCTGTTTGTTGTCCCTCTCTGTCTGGATCTGTTTGTTGTCCCTCCCTGTCTGGATCTGTTTGTTGCCCCCACATTTCGGGATCGGTTTGTTGTCCCTTTCTCTCTCTCTGAATCTGTTTGTTGTCCCTCCCTCTCTGGATCTGTTTGTTGTCCCTCTCTGTCAGGATCTGTTTGTTGTCCCCACCTCACTCTCTGGATCTGTTTGTTGTCCCTCCCTCTCTGGATCTGTTTGTTGTCCCTCCCTCTCTGGATCTGTTTGTTGTCAATCCCTGTCTGGATCTGTGTGTTGTCCCTCCCTCTCTGGATCTGTTTGTTGTCCCTCTCTCTCTCTGTATCTGTTTGTTGTCCCCACCTCTCTGGATCTGTTTGTTGTCCCCACCTCTCTGGATCTGTTTGTTTTCCCTCTCTCTCTGGATCTGTTTGTTGTCCCTCTCTGGATCTGTTTGTTGTCCCTCTCTCTCTGGATCTGTTTGTTGTCCCTCTCTGGATCTGTTTGTTGTCCCTCCCTCTCTGGATCTGTTTGTTCTACCTCCCTCTCTGGATCTGTTTGTTGTCCCTCTCTCTCTCTGGATCTGTTTGTTGTCCCTCTCTCTCTGGATCTGTTTGTTGTCCCTCCTTCTCTGGATCTTGTTGTTGTCCCCACCTCTCTGGATCTGTTTGTTGTCCCCACCTCTCTGGATCTGTTTGTTGTCCCTCCCTCTCTGGATCTGTTTGTTGTCCCCACCTCTCTGGATATGTTTGTTGTCCCCACCTCTCTCTGGATCTGTTTGTTGTCCCTCTCTCTGGATCTGTTTTTTGTCCCCACCTCTCTGGATCTGTTTGTTGTCCCTCTCTCTCTCTCTGATCTGTTTGTTGTCCCTCCCTTTCTGGATCTGTTTGTTGTCGCTCCCTGTCTGGATCTGTTTGTTGTCCCTCTCTCTATCTCTGTATCTGTTTGTTGTCCCCACCTCACTCTCTGGTTCTGTTTGTTGTCCCTCCCTCTCTGGATCTGTTTGTTGTCTCTCTCTCTCTGATCTGTTTGTTGTCCCTCCCTTTCTGGATCTGTTTGTTGTCCCTCCCTCTCTGGATCTGTTTGTTGTCCCTCCCTCCTTCTCTGGATCTGTTTGTTGTCCCTCCCTCTCTGGATCTGTTTGTTGTCCATCTCTCTCTCTCTGGATCTGTTTGTTGTCCCTCCCTCTCTGGATCGGTTTGTTGTCCCTTTCTCTCTCTCTGGATCTGTTTGTTGTCCCTCTCTGTCTGGATCTGTTTGTTGTCCCTCTCTGTCTGGATCTGTTTGTTGCCCCCACATTTCGGGATCGGTTTGTTGTCCCTTTCTCTCTCTCTGAATCTGTTTGTTGTCCCTCCCTCTCTGGATCTGTTTGTTGTCCCTCTCTGTCAGGATCTGTTTGTTGTCCCCACCTCACTCTCTGGATCTGTTTGTTGTCCCTCCCTCTCTGGATCTGTTTGTTGTCCCTCTCTCTCTCTGTATCTGTTTGTTGTCCCCACCTCTCTGGATCTGTTTGTTGTCCCCACCTCTCTGGATCTGTTTGTTTTCCCTCTCTCTCTGGATCTGTTTGTTGTCCCTCTCTGGATCTGTTTGTTGTCCCTCTCTCTCTGGATCTGTTTGTTGTCCCTCTCTGGATCTGTTTGTTGTCCCTCCCTCTCTGGATCTGTTTGTTCTACCTCCCTCTCTGGATCTGTTTGTTGTCCCTCTCTCTCTCTGGATCTGTTTGTTGTCCCTCTCTCTCTGGATCTGTTTGTTGTCCCTCCTTCTCTGGATCTTGTTGTTGTTCCCACCTCTCTGGATCTGTTTGTTGTCCCCACCTCTCTGGATCTGTTTGTTGTCCCTCCCTCTCTGGATCTGTTTGTTGTCCCCACCTCTCTGGATATGTTTGTTGTCCCCACCTCTCTGTGGATCTGTTTGTTGTCCCTCTCTCTGGATCTGTTTTTTGTCCCCACCTCTCTGGATCTGTTTGTTGTCCCTCTCTCTCTCTCTGATCTGTTTGTTGTCCCTCCCTTTCTGGATCTGTTTGTTGTCGCTCCCTGTCTGGATCTGTTTGTTGTCCCTCTCTCTATCTCTGTATCTGTTTGTTGTCCCCACCTCACTCTCTGGTTCTGTTTGTTGTCCCTCCCTCTCTGGATCTGTTTGTTGTCTCTCTCTCTCTGGATCTGTTTGTTGTCCCTCTCTCTCTGGATCTGTTTGTTGTCCCTCTCTGGATCTGTTTGTTGTCCCTCCCTCTCTGGATCTGTTTGTTCTACCTCCCTCTCTGGATCTGTTTGTTGTCCCTCTCTCTCTCTGGATCTGTTTGTTGTCCCTCTCTCTCTGGATCTGTTTGTTGTCCCTCCTTCTCTGGATCTTGTTGTTGTTCCCACCTCTCTGGATCTGTTTGTTGTCCCCACCTCTCTGGATCTGTTTGTTGTCCCTCCCTCTCTGGATCTGTTTGTTGTCCCCACCTCTCTGGATATGTTTGTTGTCCCCACCTCTCTGTGGATCTGTTTGTTGTCCCTCTCTCTGGATCTGTTTTTTGTCCCCACCTCTCTGGATCTGTTTGTTGTCCCTCTCTCTCTCTCTGATCTGTTTGTTGTCCCTCCCTTTCTGGATCTGTTTGTTGTCGCTCCCTGTCTGGATCTGTTTGTTGTCCCTCTCTCTATCTCTGTATCTGTTTGTTGTCCCCACCTCACTCTCTGGTTCTGTTTGTTGTCCCTCCCTCTCTGGATCTGTTTGTTGTCTCTCTCTCTCTGGATCTGTTTGTTGTCCCTCTCTCTCTGTATCTGTTTGTTGTCCCTCCCTCTCTGGATCTGTTTGTTGTCCCTCTCTCTCTCCCTGGATCTGTTTGTTGTCCCTCCTTCTCTGGATCTGTTTGTTTTCCCCACCTCTCTCTGGATCTGTTTGTTGTCCCTCCCTCTCTCTCTGGATCTGTTTTTTGTCCCTCCTTCTCTGGATCTGTTTGTTGTCCCCACCTCTCTGTATCTGTTTGTTGTCCCTCCCTCTCTCTCTGGATCTGTTTGTTGTCTCTCCCTCTCTCTCTGGATCTGTTTGTTGTCCCTCCTTCTCTGGATCTGTTTGTTGCCCCTCTCTCTCTCTCTGGATCTGTTTGTTGTCCCTCTCTCTCTGGATCTGTTTGTTGTCCCTCTCTGTCTGGATCTGTTTGTTGTCCCTCTCTGTCTGGATCTGTTTGTTGCCCCCACATTTCGGGATCGGTTTGTTGTCCCTTTCTCTCTCTCTGAATCTGTTTGTTGTCCCTCCCTCTCTGGATCTGTTTGTTGTCCCTCTCTGTCAGGATCTGTTTGTTGTCCCCACCTCACTCTCTGGATCTGTTTGTTGTCCCTCCCTCTCTGGATCTGTGTGTTGTCCCTCCCTCTCTGGATCTGTTTGTTGTCCCCACCTCTCTGGATCTGTTTGTTGTCCCCACCTCTCTGGATCTGTTTGTTTTCCCTCTCTCTCTGGATCTGTTTGTTGTCCCTCTCTGGATCTGTTTGTTGTCCCTCTCTCTCTGGATCTGTTTGTTGTCCCTCTCTGGATCTGTTTGTTGTCCCTCCCTCTCTGGATCTGTTTGTTCTACCTCCCTCTCTGGATCTGTTTGTTGTCCCTCTCT